>NC_056744.1:1024394077-1024694077 GCF_019279795.1 Protopterus annectens
GGTAGAAGCCTTCTCTGATAAGCCCTTTCAGCATCCCTGAGGTGTTGCCGACTGCCCACCTTCGGAGGCAGTCGGGGAAGATTGTCACTGTACCCAGAAGCCTGGCTATCCCTAACTCAAGACAAATGGGTACAGTCCATCATTTCGAAGGCTATTCCATTCCCTTCGTTCGCATTCCAAACCAATCAAAAATCCCTTCCAGATGTTCCACCCTCAAAGGGATCTTGCAGCTTTGGAAATTTCAAAGCTGCTTGCAAAAGAGCAATTCAGCCAGTTCCAGCAGAACAGCAAGGATCCGGAATCTACTCCAGGTTCTTTTTTAGTTCCAAAGAAAACAGGGGACTGGAGACCAATTTTGGATCTCAGTATCTTGAACAAGTCAGTCAAGAAAACAAGATTTCGGATGGTCACGCTGCAGTCCATCCTTCCCCTTTTGGGAAAGGGAAACTGGATGTGCTCTATAGACCTTCAGGATGCGTACTATCACATAAAAGTGAACAGACGCTCCAGAAGATTCCTCCGCTTCAGGCTGGGAACCAGTCATTTTCAATTCAGGGCCCTGCCCTTTGGTCTCACCACTGCCCTCCGGGTGTTTACCAAATGCATGGCAGTGGTAGCTTCTCACCTGAGACGTCAAGGATTCCAGGTGTTTCCATATTTGGACGACTGGCTCCTCACAGCTCCCACCAAGCATCTTCTTCAAATGGCCAGGGACTACACCTTTCGCATTTGTCAAAATGTAGGCATTTCAATAAATTGCGAAATGTCTGTTTTGTCGCCTTGTCGCATTATTACCTTCATAGGCAAATCTAGACACAGTCAACATGCCTGCAGACTAACAGATCAGAGAGTAACAGACATACACAAACTGGTCTCTCCTCTTTAGCAGCAACAGAATCAAAGCCAGGCTAGTTCTGAAAGTGTTGGGGATTATGGCGGCTGCCATACCTCTGCTTCCATTAGCCAGATTCCACATGAGAATCCTTCAATGGATGCTCTTCACGCAATGGTCATACCAGCAACTTCCGATGTCCCACACCATTATGATTACGCAGACATGCAGGAATCATCTTCTGTGGTGGATGTCTTCCCCTCAGCTCTTATTGGGAAGACCCTTTGTCCCTTCCTCCGGTTGCTACTCTGACAACGGACGCCTCCCTGATCGGGTGGGGGCATTATCAGGGCAGAACTGTCCAGGGCACATGGCAACCAGACGAATGCCACTTGCACATAAATGTTCTAGAGATGAGAGCAGTGCTTTTAGCGTTGCAAGCCCTTCAAGACTCTCTTCCTTGGGAACGATAGCAATCCAGACGGACAATATGTCTGTAGTGTGGTATATCAACAAACAAGGCGGAACCAGATCCTACCCCTGTGTCGAGAAGCACTCAGACTGTGGCAATGGGCGATTTCTTCTCAGCGGTTTCTGATAGCAACGCACATCCCCGGAAGTCCAATCAAATTGCGGACAAATTGAGCAGAGCTATCCTCATGCCTCACGGGTGGTCTCTGAAAGACTCTGTTGTGAGAGAAATTTTTCTCAAGTGGGGTCAGCCTTGCTGCACCTTTTGCTACTCCCCAAAACAGCAAGTGCAGAGATTATTTCACCCTATTCCTTTACCAGGCCAGCCCAGCAGAGACGCTCTAGTCCAAGTTTGGCCCCGGGACTTCTGTATGCATTTCCTCCTTCCCACTAATCTCTCAAGTGATACAGAAAGCTATCGCTCAGAAGGCCTCGTTGATCCTCATTGCTCCTTACTGGCCTCGACAGGTTTGGTTCCCCTTTCTACATCATTTTCTGTTTGAGCGACCTTGGCATCTGGACCTAGTTCCAGATCTTTTGATCCATCAGTCGGGTCAGTTTCATCGCTCCCTTCCCTCTCTGAACCTCACTGCTTGGTTCCTCCAATTCCAACCTTAGCCAGGCTTCCTCAAATATCTCACTCTGTCCGAGATATTTTGATAGCTTCCCATAAATCTTCCACTCGGAAGGTTTATTTGAGTAAGTGGAAACGTTTTGCCTATTGGGCTCAAGGAAAGGACATAGATCCTTTCACTGCTTCCATCCAAATGGTCCTTGATTTTCTAGCTGAACTCTTCCATGCAGGTTCATCTCCTTCTACTCTTAAAGTTCAATTGGCAGCTATTTCTAACTTTCATGTGGGCATTTCAGAGTCTGCTATCATGTCCCACAAGCTTTGTAAAGCCTTTTGAAGGGAGTTTTCTACTCAGACCTCCTATAAGAAATCCTCCTCCTCCTTGGGACCTAAATTTAGTTCTTAGCTCTTTGATTCTTCCCCTTTCGAACCAGCAGCCTCCTGTTCTTTAAAATTGTTATCATGGAAGACACTCTTTCTAGTGGCTATTACTTCAGCTAGAAGAGTTTCAGAACTTCATGCACTCAGCTGTCGACCTCCTTATCTGTTGTTCCATAAGGACAGGGTATCTTCTGAACCAACCCGTCTTTTTTACCTAAGATAGCCTCATGCCTAACCTAAATCAAAGCATTGACCTCCCTGTGTTTTTCCAGAATATTCTAACAGGTCTGAACAAAATTGCATTGGCTAGATGTTCATCGTCAGTTAAGGTACTATTTGGATAGAACCAAACAATTCAGAAAATCTGACCAGCTGTTTGTCTCTTATGCAGAAGGCAGAAAGGGACTTTCAGTTTCAAAGGTATCATTATCTAGATGGCTAACATCGCTGATTTCCCTTGTTTATGAAATTAGACACCAAAAGCTGCCTAACAAACCTAAAGCCCATTCTACCAGAGTTTTGGCTACTTCTATAGCCTTCCAAGACAGACTGCCTATTGACACCATTTGTGCAGCGGCTACTTGGGCTACTCCTCACACTTTCATTTCTCATTATAAGTTGGATTTAGCTTCTAGGCATAGAGCTAACTTTGGTTCCACTGTTCTCAAGACTCTGTTCCGTTAGGCCACCCAGGACAAGGTGCTAGGGACGCGGTCCCATCCAGCAAGAATGAAGGCGAGATAGACAACTTAACATATAGAAGTTATGTCCTTACCATAATGTTCCATGTTAGTTGTCTTCTTCTCGCCTTCTTGCGCCCCACCCTCCTTCCCCTGGCATGGACAGACCTAGAGGAGTTTGATTGTGACCTCTCTTTCTACCACCTCTTTACTTTAGGTATATGCTCTGCTGTGCATATTTCCTAGATCAGGATGTAGGTCACCCTTCTCTTCACCCGTGTTTATAGAGGTGGATTTTGTTTCTAGTTATTCTGCTACTATTATAAGCTGGGCCTAGCTTACAAACGAGATCTGAGGTAACTCACGCCTAGCATTGTGGGATATAAGGGGAGCCTCGAGCTGGTGGAACCAACTCTCGAGCTTTTAGAGTGGCCGAGTCGGAGCTGAGGTCGGCTCCGAACCCATCCAGCAAGAAGAAGGCGAGAAGAAGACAACTAACATGGAACGTTATGGTAAGGACATAACTTCTATTTATACGCAAACATATACACAAGCACATACACACACACAAACTATATATATATATATATATATATATGTGTGTGTGTGTGTGTGTGTATGTGTGTGCGCGCGCTCGCACAAGCATAATGTGTGCATATAATGAATAATTTATAATAAACAACATGGTATAATTAAGCATTATTAATGTATATACATTCTAGTAAATGTTGCTCGATGATTTACTTGGTAACGGTCACACACTGGCTATATGTTGCACATGAAATCTTGGTCGATGTCTTTATGTCAGTATTTTTTTTCTTTGTATTGCTAAGTGCATTTTAAAATTATTATTATTATCTTTGCCAATGTAGCCCACGATATGGCTGAAAAGGGAGCTGGGACCAGTTCACTTTCCTGGTTACCAAAGTATACATAAATATGAAATAGCAAATAAAGAGGGTGAACATGACAGAAATAATTGAGGAACTAGTAAAGCACGTTTTAATTCTGCATCATTCATGAGAGAGAAAAAAGCTCCCACCAAAGGCATTGGGAAGTAGCAGACAGATTTAGTCTGGTGTTCTGCTACTTATCATGATACAGCAAAGGTCATTTACTGCAGTGAGAGTTTTCACACCTCAGCATGACAGTGTGGGGGAAGGTATGTCAATTCTTTTAGGACTACAAAAGACTCCTGTTAAAAAAAAACTGTTATTTTTATGACATCACAAATACCTATATATAATAAATTCTTTAAACAAATTCATACCTCCCTAGCAAAATTTATATGGGAAACTAAAAAGACCAGAATCTCGTAACAGAAACTAACACACCCCAAGAACAAAGGGGGTCTGAACCTACCAGATTTTAAAACGTATTACTCTATTATCTACACTAACAGAATACTGAGAATAGCAGTGTATGACCCGTCAGCAAAAACTTGGTCACCGCCATGGGTGATAATATACTACAGATACATCAGATCACTAGGCATCAATCCCAAAATACTTCCGTTTTTAAACAAAAAAGATCTACAAGCGCACAAAATTATAGACTCTCTAAAACATTCTATAAACATAACACAAAAACTATTTCATTCCCTTAAACCTGGGGCAAGCTCTGATAACATTACAACCCCTCCATGAAAATCCTAATTTAAAAATAAATACCAAGATGCTAGATTTAGATTCCTTTCCCTGATTAAAAGAAAAATAAATACAAGATATCTACCCACTACTTAATTGTACTATTCAAGAAATGAGAAATAATTTGAATCTACCTAAGTCTTATGTCATAATGCTTAGACAAATCAAAGAGATATGTTCCAGTTACCTCCAAAACCTTACCATACTCAATAGTGGCATGGAAAAATGCACTCTGCTCTGAGAGACTATCCTCATGACAAAGAAAACTATAACAAACTCATACAAAATGATAGGGGAAATCAAATTCCAGAAACACCTCATTTTTTTTAACTGTTGGAGAAAAATACAACCATCTTTGGACGACCAACAGATACAAAATGCAATTAGCCTAACACTGAAAAGCATACCCCTTAAAAACTGTTTTACACACAGCTTATGATAAATAACAATGCATATTTCACACCTGCATTACTACACAAAATCAATGCAACAAAATCACCATAATGTCCAGACTGCAAGGATCAGATAGCAGATTTAATGCATATATTTTGATGTTGGAAATGTGTCTATAAACTTTGGAATTCACTGAAATTGCAATTACAAAAAGTGGGATATCAATCATCAGCACTTACATGGGAATTTACCATATTACATATTCGCCCATCTGACTTCTCAGTAACACAAGCAAACTCACTTATAACCATATTCTCATTAATGAAACTATATATAGCCCTCAAATGGATAGACTCTATGAACATCTCTTGAGAGGGTTTTAAGAAAGTGGCTAATAAATGCCTATTAGCTCACAAAATAGTAATGGATAAAAAAACAAAATAGCAAAACTCGAGCAACTTGGGAACAAACCTTTAATTTCATACTAGCACAAAACATCATGCACACTATAGAGTAAAGTGTTATAAGGGAACCTAGCAATAAACCCACAACAAAATATGGTATTGTAAACGTTAATGTATGTGTTGTCTTTATATTGTTTAAACTTGTTTGAGAAAGCATCTATGTATATAGTGTAAATAGGTTTGTTATATGACCTTCATGTTTCTATATTGACTACAATGTATAACTTTCTCTTATAGTCATGTTGTAAATATGAAAATTGTTGTGTCTTTTATAAATGCAAAATGAAAATAAATATTATTGAAAAAACTGTTATGTACCTACTTTCCTTTGCTGAAGTAGCTAACAACTATTTATAGCATAGAACAAGCTCTGACAGACACATAAATTTGGCTCAGTCAGGTAAACATAGAAACAGTTCTGTTGCAGAAGGTGTGTAACAGTGCTTCACAGTCCTGCCATTCTATCTTAATGGCATGTGAAAACAGCACCACTTCCTGATGTCTAGCATGAGTCATATAAAGAGCACTAGAAATGTAGTCTGGGAAGAAGGAATGAAAGCAAGAAAACAAGATCATGTTACCAAGGCAGGCCCCATCATCTGCCATTTTGAGAGAAACACATTAAAATTGTAAAAGAAGCACTTGGAATGATTTTGAGGTATTAAAATAAATAAAAGAAAAGATACTATCCAGAATATATCTTTTGAGTTCTAAGGTGGAGTTTTCCTTTAAGTACACCAGCTATGGTAGACCGACATTTGTTCTTTATAAAGGAAAGCTTTTTAGAAATTTCTTTCTGCTTCACAGCTCATGATAGGCATTGTGAAGTACAGCTTATGTGCAGTAGTAATATTAGGGAACACTTAAATTAAGAGTTGCTGACAAATAAGCTGAAGAACTTCTGGGCATTGCATTTTAGATATTGTGTTTTCCTCTAGATTTCTAAGGTATAAATATTCTTTGAAATGATAACACTCATTTGCTAATTTGTGGTCAATATCATCTTTGTAATGCAGTATTACAAGTTTAATATTGTCCTCATCAATTCTGAGAGGAACTTGAACCTTTTCACAATCTGCCCACATGGGTCAATGCTCTTGCGTAACTGGATTATCCTCGACATGACCCATGTGAATATTTATGTTGAACTGTCTACAAAGAATTCTACCACTAGAAATATAGTAAATGAGAAATAGGACAGGTCTGCCACTTCCAAAAAACTCAACTGAATAAGAAAAATATAAAAATCTCATGCTAGAAAACAGAAACATCTCAGTAAATATTAGTGGTGGCTGGTGACTTCAGATTAAAGGGGGACTGCAGTAGATAGCTGAGTGGGTGGGTCCAGTGGGAAGGGGTGTGGCCAACTAGAAAGAAGTGGAGCTATGCTCAAACCCACAACAACTGGAACTTTAATTAAATATGCTACCATGGGTGCCAAACCGTCATTACGAGACTCCAATCAAGACAAAATTAAGTGTAGAAGAAAAAATATTTCAATGCATTGGCTATATGACATCTTACTTAATATCTAGATGGAAACACAAAAGTTGTGAGGCATGAAAAAATAAATTACTTTTTAAATACATTACTGGAATGCCAGTCAAAATCAAGTATAAAAAAAACAAGCAGCACTCAACTCAAACCTTCTCCTTGCACTGCAGTTGTAATTATGATTTATATTCAGCTTTATAAAATTACCAGGTAACATGCTGAAAGTAGCAATCTCTGTGATACCTCCACTTGTAAAAATGTTTCTTATCCAAAAAGACCTGCTGCCTGACAACAACTATCTATTTGTTTCATGGGGAAGACATGATCAAAGTAAAAAATGAACAGCAAACAAGAAACAAGCTCAAGATAAATTGCTTAAAGGATTACTGCACAAGTTATGGACCACACATGATAGATTGGCATTATGTTTAGTTTATGGGTAAAGCCTGCAAAGATGACTGTAAGTATCCAACAAATGTAATGAGCTTCTGAAAATACTGTAATCCTGTCCCTTATTACAAATACTGTCATATGCATTTTGATACCTAAGGCTTATACATTATCTAGTTATGTAAATATTCTCTGCATGGCAACAACAAAAAAGCTTTCAATGTGGTTTATTCTTTTTATTGAAGCTTACTTGCATCTTACAATCTCCGACAAGCTTACCTCATGGTCATTAAAGCATTGCTACTTAAACACAGAGCAACAGGGCACTGCGACAGCATGCATTTTCTGAATAATAAGAAGCATAAATCAACAGTATAAAAATATGACAGAAAACCAGAACATTCTGCAAAATCAGGAACAGATGAAAAGCCACTGTAGTACTTTTGTCTACCTTGGATGGGAGAATACTCTGCACACTTACACTGCGTAACTGCTTCTTGCCTTGCTTGGACACAGCCAGAGTCACTACATGGGGGAGTGGGGTGCAACAAGTATGTCACAATTTGAAATGTCTCTGGCTGACGGTGATGGCTTTGACACTCATACCTCTTAACCTCAGAGCAAGAAATCTGGACAAAGTCATACATAGAAATGGGACACAGGCCCAAAAATAAGGTCATTTTTTTTAAATATTGCTCTTATAAACTTAAAAAGATAATAGAATAGTAGTAGGTCTTGCATTAGTATGAATTTTCTGAAGGGTATGAAATCTGAAACTCAAATGTCTGCCATTATTTTCTAACTTCAATCTTTAATGGTTTGCAACTAATTTGCCAGGAAAACCACAATTTTATGAAAAATGGACCAAAAACGTGATGCAAAAATATAAAATTGACAGACAATAAAGCTGGGAACCTGTCAAAGAAGGAACACCTTTTTAATATTAGTACTGTTAACTTGAGCAGCTGACAAAATAAGAGAATCTACATGCATTTCTGAAATAAAAGTAATTTATAACTCTGATCATTACAGTTATTTATAATTGTAAACCCTCCATGTTTTCTTCCAAAATTGTCATTTTGCGGAGGGATTATTAGGGGGAAAACATTTTGAGCCAAAATTGGGGACAGTTTAGAGGTTTGGATATTCCTAATTCTATAAAGCGATTTATTTGCACTTACCTCTCAACCTCTTAATGCAGGAAATCTGGACAAGGCCAAATGTATTGGGGGAACATATAAACAGTACTAAAAATTGCTCTTGTATAAACTTAAGACAGTTGATAGAATAAAAGGGTTAGCTTTAGCATGCATTTTTATGAAGGTTATGACATCTGAAACTCAATGTCTGTCATTATTTAGTGACTTCATTCCTAAATGATTTGCCAGAAAACCACAAATTTTATGAGGAACAAACCAAAAATAAGAAGCAAAAATCTATTCATTCTGCAAAAATCTGGACAGTTGAGAGGTATAGTTCAGCCAGGGCTGTCTTTAAGTTTGCTGCCTTCCCCCTCACAAAATCATGGTCGAATGGAGCCCCCCCCCCCGCAGCCATTCCAATGTCCCATTCCTTGGTTATTTCGCCCCATTTACCATAAAAACTGTAATGTGCATACTGCTTTACTTCTGAGATAATTTGGATTTCATTTAAAAGTTTTATTTTGAATTTTACAGCACAAACACTAATAAATATCTGCTAAACAAAGCAATGCAGTCACACAATGAAAACAGACTTAGCATTAAAACTTCTCTGCCATTGAAACTCACATGCACCACATTCAAAGAAAATACATTTTGCCAGTGGCAGATAAATATTAACTTTGGGCTGTTTTCATATCATAGGCCCCTTACACATGAAACATATACTTGCTCTTTGATACACCTTCCTGATTGTATTAAATTATATTCCTTGTACAATACAGTACAGTTCTTAGAGGGCATTTTAAATGTATTGTTTTGAACATTTTTTCCAGTAAACAATGAAACAAAATGCATGCACCAATAATGACAAAAATGCCCAATTCAAAACATTTCCATCATAAAAGTCTACTCAAACTTCTACAGTACACCAGTATCAGTAAATATATCTCTGAAGAATTAAAAGTGAGCTAAATAATTCCACATTAAAGAAATCTGAAACTAATTAAGAGGTTTCTGCTAGCGAACAACTTTATATTTCATTGTTTCATCTACAAATAAAGTCCCTGTTGTGCTTGAGGAATAAATTGCCTATGCTGCATTAAAAATGGTAAGCTAGTAATATTGCAATAGGGAGTGGATGGCAAACTGATAGGTTCATAGTTACTAGGCATCTTCGCCAAAAAGGACTGCAGCATCCACCCCCTTTACAACACAGTCCAGTATCAGCAATGCATCTACCTACTGTGGGAATAGAAGCCACAGCCTTCTGCATCAAAAGCAAGTACATTAGCTGTTGTGCTATTAACAGTACAAGCAGACTCACCATAAGCAGCACTAAACTTTTGTTCCCCTGCAGCTCTCAGCTCCTTGTAAAATCTACTCAACACTCTGCTGTATCTCTGAACTTTGCAGCACAAGAAATCTGGAAAAAGCCAAAATTTATTGGGGAGGGGAACAAAAGCCCAAAAACCAGGGACACATTTTAAACATTGCTTGCATAATGTTGGAAGTTTGCTAGAATAAAATGCTGTGTTACCACCATACATTTCACCTCCAAGTCTTGAACCCAGGACCCTGTGCAAAACAGTCAGAGCAACATACCACTAATCCAAATCAGCTGTTTTGTGCAAGAGAGGAAGTCTGAAAATTACATGGCTACCATTTAGTGAATTCGGTTCTCACCATAGCTGTCAACCTCTTAGCACAAAACACCTGAACAAAGCCAATAATGGGGCAATACAGCCCCCAAACATGTTCAGTGAATTCAGTTCTCACTTTAGCTCTCAACCTCTTAGCAAAAACACCTGGACAAAGCCAGTAATGGGGGAATACAGCCCCCAAATATATTCAGTGAATTTAGTTCTCATCATAGCTCTCAACCTCAGCACAAAAAACCTGGACAAAGCCAATAATGGGGGAACACAGTCCCAAAAATAGGGACAAATTTCAAATATCCATCTTATAAACTTAGAAAATTGCTATCATAAAAGGTTTTGTGTTACCATGTACTTTCTGAAGAATATGAAGTCTGAAATTCAAATGCATGTCATTTTTATTTATTTAACATTTGGTAACCAGGAAAGTCTGACTTGGAACAAAAGCCAATTTTCAGCAGAGGCCCAGGGAGAAACCCTCCAGACACATGCCTTTGTAAGATGGGAGGACATGCAGACTCCACACAGAAGGCACCCCAGCCAAGAATCAAACCAGAGAACCTGTAGCTGTCAGGCAATAATGCTACCACTGCATCACTACACTGCTGACTGTTTAAGGACACAAAAATGCATAAACCACAGATTTTATGAGGAACAGAACAGAACAAATATGAGGCAAAAATCTGCATTTTTTTACAAATGGTGGTGAGTAGGGAATTCAGGCCCTTGCCACCTGCACCCAAGGTACAGGGTTCAAGCCTGAGGTATTCTCTACACACCACCAGGTGTTTTGTCTAGCCATCAGTATATAGCAACTGGGGCACTACACACACACACACACACACACACACACACACACACACACACACACACACACACACACACACACACACACACACACACACACACACACACACACACACACACTGTGAGAAGGCTCAACTGTCCTCCTGGCTGGTTTTCCCGTGAGAGTAGGTTCCAGCCTGCAGAAGATGCAGTCCGGAGTTCTTCCATTCTGTGCGGTCGTCACCGCACAGACTTCTGGGCATCTGCAGGGCAGACATGCCTGTCCCCCTATCCGGACTGCTGACACAGCATATTTCTACAGGTGGGGGGGCTGCAGTCCTATAGCACAAGCTGCCCCTGGTAAATATGGGAATTGGAGGACTAGTTGCTGGCTAATGAAACAGCAGAAATATACACATAAAATATTATGCTTCTGTGCTAACTATGGACCAAGCTTATAAGGACACCTTGTCCTATACATCTTTAACACTAAACACTAACAAAGATATAATCAAAAACTTACCAAAAAAGAAGAAAAAGAAAATTTGGAGGAAAGAAAATCACACCACCCAACATTAATGTGTGGAAAAAGGTATAGGTTCATTCTCTACTAGACAGAAAGTCAGAAGGTCATCAGAGGGGCTTGTTAGGATAAAGAGGTGAGAATCTGATTTTTGGTATTAAAATGCACAAGTGAGATGAGTGCAGCCTTAATTGAGAATTCAGATGTCTTTTTATGGTTCCGATTGGCTCTTGGCTAAGGGCTGAGTTATAGAACTATTAAGCCATACACCAACAAAGGATTCGAAGATCCAGCTGCTAAAATGTAGATTCTGACAAGCTCAATGAGCCCATACAGCTGGGGGTTCAGATACTGCAAGCCCCTAATAAAATTTTGAAATTTGACCAATTACAGGGGCATTTGAGGACATATAAAATGGGTATTAGAGCATATTCTAACTTAGAATTTCTAAGGTCAGTCTTAAGTGATTCTATCACTAAAATAGCCTTATTTTAATAACAGACACTTAAAAAAACTCCATTGATTTTGTTGAACATTTCACTCATTAAAAAAAGTTGCTTCAGGGGTCCTCCAGGATTAGGGGCCCTGAAGCTTCAGCTTCATTAGTTTCATAATAGATCCACTACTGCATCTCATATGCATCATCTACCAAGGCTGGCAATGATGACTACACACCCACATCCACACCACTAACACCAAATCCATTTATGCTCTGGTACTAAGGAAATCCCTTCCTGAGCCTCCTAGCCCCCCCCCTTCAGGAAATGTATTACAGTATCTAGACTTCAAGAGCACAATCACACATCACTCACCAAACTCATTACTGTTTCTGCCAAAAGCATGGGTTACCAAAATAGTACTGAGAAGTCCTAAGGCAGTCAGAACATACAAATACACATTGATAATGTCCTTCTCACAAGTGACTCAAGTCAGATGTATTGATACTTCACTCTCCAGGCTGTGGGAAGATAGTGTGACAGCTGCCTCTCAGCTGCCAAGATTCATAATGTCACAAAGTGCTTAAATCTCTTCATCCCAGTTATGTTCGACTTTATGTACAATGTTATGTAAGACTAGACCGACTAAACAAGAAAGGAGGTGGTATAACTATAATATTTAAACAGCATCTAAACATCCATATCCTAAACTCATCAGCTCCCCAAATTGTCAGTGAAGAAATGATATATACCAACCTGAAAATAAACCAAAATAAAACCATCAACATAATAGGATGCTACTTCCCACCTGGCCAAAATATCCCTCCACTAGAAAACCTCCTCAGCTGGACAACCCACCATCTCCCCCAAGAGACCATAATTTTAGGTGACTTCAATATTGCATGGCAGTTCTGTTGTGGCAACCATCCAACCCATCATCTAAACATTCATGGCTTCACCCAACTAGTCCAGTCACCAACCAGAATAAATAAAAACGCCAACAAGCACACTACCCCGGATTGGATACTAGTCAGCAAGATTCCCCCCAGTCCTATATAGCAGGGTGCCTGTCAGATAGCCTCAGTGATCATTCCCCAACATTCTTACTCAAAAAACACCTATGGCAAGTTAGACCTGTCATCTACAGTCAAATATGTAAAAAAACTACATTTTAACCCAATCACATTCATCTCATCCCTCAAATAATGTAACTGGCATCCTCTACATTACCTAAGCCTAGATGACGCAGTCCAATTTGTCAATACTACCTTCCTAAGCATCCTAAATAACCACGCCCCCATAAGTCTTACCAGAACCAAAACCCAACCCTCCCCATGACTACAGAAAACCACTAGGTCAGAAATGAAAAACAGAGATAAAGCCTGGGAACACTGGCGCAAAACAAAACCCCCTCAGCTAGACAGAAATTCCTAGAACTACGCAATAGAGTCAAAAAGCTAATAAAGCAGGACAAAATCCAATGCTAACAGTCTGCCCTCAACTCCTCCCAACACAGCCCCAAACAATTCTGGACTTCCATAAACTCCATCCTCCACCCAGGTAAAATCAATACCCCTACACCTAACATTCCTCACGTCTCAGAAAATATTGCTACCTCATTCAACACATACTTCGCACAAACTGTACTATCACGAGCTAGACAGCACAACCCCCCCCTCCCCTACACCCCACACCTTCACCCGGTAATCTCCCCACACTCTTCTCATTTTCTTCTTCCATTCCTACCTCCAACATAAGAAAACTCTTAACTAAACTTAAACCCACAAAATTAGCACTAGACAACCTCCCAAGTGAATTCCTACAAATTGCAGCTGATGCCCTAGCCTACCCAGTATCAATCTTGATTAACTGATCTCTCTCAGAATGCTACATCCCTACACTATGGAAAATATCACACATCATTCCCCTTCACAAAGGCGGCCACTCCACAGAACTAACCAACTACCGCCCCATAGTTATTCTATGTCCACTCTCCAAAATACTAGAGAGATGCATTCACTCTCAAATCTCAGACTACCTTCTTACTAACAACCTCCTTTCTAATACTCAACATGGTTTCTGACCTAACCATAGCACCACCACTGCCTTACTCTCTTTTACTAACACTATCCTTCACCATAAAAACAATGGCCATCTTTCCTCTGCTACTTTCCTAGACCTATCTAAAGCATTTGACATGGTCCCACACAAACAACTCATCTCTGTACTCAGTAACCTATCCTTCCCTCAGTCAGTCACCAACTTGTTTCAGAGTTACCTGTCTGACTGCCAGCAATCCGTTCTATGGCAAAATGATATATCTCCCCAACTACCTGTCTCTATTGGTATTCCCCAAGGATCCATCCTTGAACCCCTACTGTTCTCTATTTTCACCAATAATCTAGTCTCTGCCACCAACCATGGCACACTCATACAATTTGCAGATGACTCAACCATCATCTGCTCAGCCCAGTCCCTACCCAAACTGCAAAAGGTCACACAGGATGCCTTTTCCTCTTTTGAAACTTGGCTATCCAATGCCCAGTTAATACTCAAATCAAACAAAACTAAACTCCTCATCTTCCAACCCACCAAACATCCTCAAAACAACTCTCACTTTAACATCACAGCAAAAGAAAAAAACACTATCCACCCAACAGTTCACACCAAATTGCTAGGAGTTGAAATAGACAACAATCTCAAATTTGACATTCACATATCCATGACCATAAAAAAAGTCCACAAAAAAACTAGGAGCCTTATACAGAAATAAGCAACTCATCAGCAAAGCAGCTAGGATTTCAGTTGTAAATTCGCACCTTATCTCCACCCTATTTTATGCTTCTCCAATATATACCAACCTAAGGCAATGCAATCTAAATAAACTCAAGACCTGTTACAATGAAATCGCCAAATTCACCACTGGGGCATCCTACCACAGTCACCACTGTCTCTCACTTACTGAACTAGGCTGGCTAGAACTCCCTCACCTCCATCAATGGTATCAACTCGCACTCACCCACAAACTGGTAAACCATCCTCTAAAGGTCCCATCTCTCCAGTATCTACTCCAACCCTATCTCACCACAGACCACTATGATGCAGCAACAAAAATCAATTACAGGTTACTAGACCCAATAACACTGCTGGAGAAGCACTATTCTCCAGCGCTATAGCCAAATTATGGAACCCCCCCCCCAAAATAAGCTCTGTACCATCATGCACCCACTTCAAAGCTTTACTTAAAGTGCACCTAAAAACATGCTGGCTATGCCCTTGTAACTCTCCCCTCTAACTTCTCCCACTCCATCTACCCTCTACCTCTCTTCCATCCCACAAACTACCTTTGATTACAACAAGCTCTGATACTTCCATGCCTATCTACTTATTATATGGCAGTAACTTCTTATTGTAACAATTGTTAATATCTGCCGTGACTTTGTGGATGGAACATATGCTAGTTATCTACTAAATGCACTATGTTCTTCATCTGTAACTATGTTTGTAACATTTTAATTACTAGGATTCTTCATCTGTAACTATGTCTGTAATATTTTAATTTTTGGAGCTTTTCTCCCCAGGCCTCTGCTGAAAATGGACCTGCGTCCAATCGAACATTCCCGGTCAACAAATGTAAATAAATAAATGTACATAGTCTGATCATTGCACATATGATAATGAATGACCTTTGATGCTCCATCTTGAGAGATATAATGAGGATTGCAGCCAAGCTCTTCTCATATGTTCAGGAGGTTGGAAAGCAGCTAGTATTGAGTGGAATCCTACCATCACTATGAATGATGCCACAATATAAGCATAAAATAATTAAATTGGTGTCGTTTTCAGAGGGGGTGTAGTGTGTGTCATTAGGGAAGGAGGTAGAGCGTGGACAGTTCTACCTCTTCCACTAGAGGTGGCCCACACCTCTCTCCCTAAGGCTTCTATATACTGGCCAAAAACTTCTCTACCCTTAGAGGGCCTTTTTAGAGGGGGGGTCTGTCTTTTATATGTAGCAACCTAACAAATTCTGAGTAGAACAATATCAGCTTGGCACAGTTCAGTGCTAGATACTTGAATAAAAATCTCCTCTACTAGAACGTGCCATAACCCTTTAAAATATCCACCTTTATATAGTTACTAAAATGTTGGTTCCAGTCCAGTAACACTTCCTGTCTAACTGTGTTTAGTACCTACCACTTGTTGAGATCCTTCATTGAGGGTATGTGTGCTTTAAGAAGGGTGGCATCCATATTTATTTGTAATCCCATCAACTTGCAAATAATTACACAGGATCACAACCTAGGGTTTAGGAGGGTGGCCTAATGGTTAAGGTGTTTGCTTTGCAAACCCAAGGTCCAGGGTTTGAGTCTCACAAGGGATAACTGACTACGCTTAAAATAGCTCACAAGAGCAGTTAGCTTAGTACTAACCTATGAACAATAAAGTCACTCACATTCTCATATCTATGGGCAAGTCCATCTACCATATAATTGCTAACTACAGAACCTCCTCCATGACCTCATTACCCCATGAGACCTACCTTACCAAACATAAGTCCTTAATTTTTAAATCTAACATGGTTCTTAATATGTGACTTTAATAACTTGTCTATAAATTGGCAAGCATATATTACAGGCATCTACAAATAACAAGTATGGTTCCAGGACTTTGTCAAAGCAAACTTTCCGAACAAAATAGCACCCTCCCCTACCAGAGGTGCAAGTCTACTTGGTATGGTTCTTTCTAGTATAGCTCCAGTATACTTTCCACCTCCTGATAGCCCCTCACTAGTTAAATCACACCATTGAGGTCTAATAATCTTCTTCTTCTTCTTTTTCTCAAGAACCCAGTCCCAGTTGTGTTCAAATCTTTCTGTTTTCAAAGACTTTTTCCATGGCTACTTTCCTACAACTAGCCGAAGACTTAATCAGTTTAAGTGCTCTCCACCCCAAGTGGCACACATAGGTGAAGCTGCTACTCTGTCCTTATCCATAACAGATACAGCGCTGGCTTTAAAACCAAGGACCTGTAGTTCTTTATTTACCCATTTGATGTCACTCTTAGTACAGGGGTTGGGGAGAATTTAACTTTATTTTTATGATCACCAGTATCAATGAAAGGAGAAACAAACTGTTGACCATAAAAATAAAGTTAAATTCTCCCCAACCCCTGTACTAAGAGTGACCTTAAATGGGTAAATAAAGAACTAAAGTGAAGGATCAGTGCATAAAATGAGTTTCATATTGCTACAACGTGTAAGGACAACAGCAAAACATTATTTAACTATGTTAGCAATGTTGGAAACTACATTCAGCACTGCACTGAACTTATATTCAGTGGACCCACCCATTCCAACAATGAGGAAATTGCAAATATACTAGTGAACAGACTTAGTTCAAACTTCTCTATTCTCTCTCTCAGTCCAAACTTTCGCACTTATACAATCCTGTCAACACCATCCTTTTTGAACTGATGAAGTTGTAGAAGCACTCTCCAAAACAATCCATACGAGTGCTATGGTTCTGAAAAATGTATGGAACTATTTCTGTATTAATGTGAAGCATTGCCTCAACAACTCCCTTACAAACTGCTAAATCTTAGCCTCTCTGCAGGTTATATACCTGAGGTGTGGAAGACTGTTATAGCATTCCTCCACAAGGGCAGCACTTACACTGACCATGGGAAATACAGACCCTTTAGCCTTTCTAGTATTATTTGCAAATTATATTGACATACTGGTAGCTTGCAGTTCCTTGAACCAAACCTATTTAGCTTTGTGGAAGATAAATTCTGGCTACTTAACCTAGTGGACTTCTTTGAGAAACTCACAAAGGGACTGGGTGAAGGCAGGTCTATGCGCACCATCTACATGAATCTGGACAAAGCCTTCAGTCTTATTTTTTACTATGGTATTATAGAAAAATTGTCATAGCTGAATATAGACCCCTACATAACTTGATGGATAACTAGTTTACAGATAGAACCCACTCAAAGTTGGTGGTATACTTTCCTTTGAAAGACTGTTCACCAGTGTTGTTCTCCCAAGGTTCTGTATTGTTACCTCTGGTATTCAGCATATTGATCACTGCTAGAGTAGCCTTGTCAAGGATATAACAGCCATCCAGCTTTCAAAGCTTCAGGATACTGTCCACACCACCAAACTGTCTGGCAGCTTGAGCTGAGCTGACTGAAAGGAAATGTAGGTACCAAACCCTTCAGAGCTGTATTGCTGTCAAAGAGTACAATCCTTTGAGGATATTGAGGATCAACAGTCAGTTTGTGCTGTTCCTTTGCTGGGCAGATAAGTTCCCTTTGGGGAAAAAACTTCCTTTCAGTAATTTTGTTTATTATTAATACTTTCTTCTTCAGGAAAGTTATTTTAAAACTAGGAGTTTGTGTTTTAATGGACTGCCACGAGACTGTGCTGTACTTTTAAATGGGAGCTCTCTTTTTGCCTTTCAGTTTAAAAGTTGGTTAAAGTAACTGAAAACCATTTATTTTCTATGAAAAAATTGTGTTTACTTTACTTTGTGTGGGTGACAAAGCATTTTAAAGTGATTCTGACTGTTTGTCTTTGAGAAAAAAATGTGACTTTTAAAGACTTTTAGCTTTTACCAGCATGTTCTGGTCATTTTCCCTGGGAAAGAGGCACCATTTTCAGCTTCACCATGTAACAGTCTGTTGGTCCCATTGTTGGTCCTTCTTCCAGCCACAGCAAGGAAAGAGATAAGCAAACAGCCTTTGCCATCACAGCAAGCTAGCAGTTTATCTCAACAGCATGTGGGTGACCCTTCTGTGGCTATTAGTTGTACCTCAGACCACTCATCATTTACCCCAGATCTCTCTGATGTAGCACCTACAGATACTATGGACTAGGGAATTAAACACACCTTCTGCAGCTGTTGGGGTCCCCTCAGTGGGTAATGGAGAACCACTCTTGTATGTCTTGGGATAGGGAACATGGAATACTTCCCTGTTTTGTCAGAATGTTGTGCTCATCCCTGGAAGTTGCTGCAGTCAGTGATAACGCTGTTGGTCCCACTTTTCCTTTCAAAAAAGAAACAGAAAAGCTTGCATCTACTCTTCCTAGACTTAGGTAGTTTACTGGGTCTGGCTCAAGGTTTAATTCAGACTATTAGTACTTCTAGTAAAGTTGGTTGGCCACGGTGGTGCATCAGTTACTGTTGCTGCCTCACAGCATGAGGTTTTCTAGTTCGATTCTCGGCTGGGATGCCTTCTGTGTGGAGTCTCCATGTCCTCCATGTGGTCATGTAGGTTTCCTCTGGGTACTTCGGTTTCCTCCCACATCCCAAAGACATGCTTTAGGTGGATTGGACACTCTAAATTGGCCATAGGTGTGAGTGTGTGCATGTGTGTGCCTTCTGTGGAAGGTTGGGCACCAGACTGGCAACTTGACACCATAAAACTCCACTGCCACTCATTCTGCAGACCGTTGTTCCTCTGTGGCGATCCCTACCAGAGAAGAGCCAAAAGAAGAAATAGAAGTACTATAAAGTTGTTTCTGGTAAAAGAAAGAGGAATACCTCATTATCTGAAGATTCAAGATTCTGAATCTAGACATGAGGGTAAATGGACAGATAAAGGGTTTTCTCCTCAGATTTCTGATTCAGGCTCTAAGAAGAGCTCAGTTTCCGACTCTCCATGGTGGTGGTGGAGGGGCTCTTTCTCTGAGACTTTCTAGAATGTACCAGTTTTTTCAGTGGGAGGATGTTGAGGTTTTTCAGTCCCTCAGAAAATAATATGAGCTGTTGCAGAGGAATTTCTACAACCAGCACTCATTCCTTCAGTTTTGTCAGCGTTGAGAAGATGTGCATATGACTGCATGCAATTGTTTTCTGACACAGCCAGCTGCCCTTAAAAAGGCAGATAGGATGTATAAAGTTCCTTAGTCTTTTAATTTTTTGAATACACTTCTCCCAAACTTGATCCAGCAGCTATAGCTTTAGTTAATGTTTCTGCTCCTAAAAGCTTAGTTAATTTCAATATCATTTTCTCTGATTAGGATGGAAAGATTTTTTGATAAGACTGGGATAGAAAGTGTTGTTGTTGTTGTCTTTTGGCTTTTCGTGGTTAGGGGTCGCCACAGCGGAACTCCGGTCCGCTAATGATTGGCAGTAGATTTTCACGAACGCTGAGGTGCCAGCTCGACGTTCAACCTTCAACGAAGGCACGCCCATATACGCATGTCTTTCAAACACCCACCCAACCGCGGGGAGGACATGCAGACTCCACACAGAAGGCACTCCCTGCACTCGAGACGATCTTCTAATTTTCAAAATTTTGAATTCTCATGCTAATATGTTAAGATTTGTTCTGAATAATTGTGAAAGTATGAGGAATGTTTTATCTTCAGTTTTCTCTTGTGAGGAAAAATTTGCTTTGAATAATTTAATTTATTCTATTGTTCAAGTCAGTACTCATTTTATACTGCGTGTGTATGACTCTCGATACTGCTTTATGGGCTATAGCCACTGGTACTATTTTGAAGCAGTTTGCATGCCTACATTCTCAGAATATCACATATGATGTTAAACATGAGATTTTAAGATTCCCTAGAGTTCAGGCACATAATAAAAAACATACTGTGAATATCTAAACTAATAACAGATGGTAGAAATACTTTCTTTAAAACTTTCCAAAGTATAACTCTACTAATGAAAGTAGGGAAGCACAAGCTGGTTCAAGTCAAATCCTCTTTATTAAAAACACACAAACAAGCAATCCAAATAGCAGTTGAAAAAACAGAATAAAGTGTAGAAATTCACTGTTCCATTTATATACCTGTTTAAAAGCATGGGAGTGGCTTACTATGGTAGCTGTGTTATAAAAGACAATTAGCATGTTAACTTGCTAAATACCCCTTCCCCCATACACCAGTGTGATATTCAACACAGTGCTGCCCTATTTCAAGCTCTGTGAATCTAAGATATGTTAAACTGAACTAAACTAAAAGTTAAACTAAACATTACACATTAATAATTGCTAAAACTTCCTGAAAGCATTTTATTGTAGTATCACAAAAGAAAGTTAACATAACTCTTAAAAATTCCACAGAAATCTTTTCTACCCGCATTTTATTTATTTTGATTTATTTTAGGGTTGCCACCTTTTCAAATGCCCAAAGTGGGACATTTTTTGTAGAAACGTCAGATTTTGCAGGGCAAAACATACTCATGGCCAATGCAAAGGACATGACTTCACTTTTTTGCCTAAATAAAAGCTTATTCTTGTAGCATTTTAGTTGCTTATTCTGTTTCTTATAACATTTAGATGTTTCAGATACAAAATAACTGTTTTATGCAGCTATTAAAGAAAATATAGGACAATTTTTGTCCTAAAATCTCAGGACATTTGCCATTTTTTCAGTTTTTTCGCAGGACACAACTGCCCAAAGAGGGACTGTCCCATGCAAAGTGGGGCAGGTGGTAACCCTATTTATTTATTGCATTGGTTAACTGGGAAAGTCCACTGGGCCTAGAAAGAGCCCATGTACGGTGTTTAATTACATACAAAAGTAAAAATATTACTACATAGAGCAAAGTAATTAGAGCAGTACTTTAGTGTTTAAAGAAAGTAATAGCAATAAGAGTGATAATGTTTCAATCAGATATGGAAATGTAAGTAAAAAAATGCAAGCATTTGAACTAACACATGAGTATAAATGTATTTGCTGAGTTCTTAGCAGAGGAGAGTTGATTTCAGGGTAGAAAGGAGGTGATGGGAGGGCTAAAGGAGGAAGGGTCAAGTTAAGGTGATAGCAAGGAGTCAGCATGATAGGGAGGAGGAGAGGAGATATTTGTAGTTGAGTGGTTAAGGTGGAGGCTCTGAGGAGGGAGAGATTAGGTGTTGGACTTCTTAGTTGGGGTGCAGGAGCATAGCCAGTGAGAGGAGAGATATAGTTTGAGTGATCTTTTAAAGGAGGCAAGATTTTGATAGTCCTGAGTGAAGAAGGGAGATTATTCCATCACTTGGAGACAGCATGAGAATACAGCATTTGGCCGGCTGAGAGCTTGGATTTCTTGACAGACAGTAGCATTTTGTTTTCAGATCTGAGCTAGCGATTAGGATGGTACATGATCAGTGTGGAGGAGAGGGAAGGGCAAGTTTCTGGATGGTAGATAATCTTGTGGGCTGTAGTTAATTGTAGATAAGTAAGTTGGTGAGGGGATTCTAGCCAATTTAGTTGATGCATAGAGGAGCAGTGGTGGGTAGAATATTTTGCATTTGTAACAAATTTAGCAACTTTGTTGTAGAAAGAGTCTAGTTTAGTTTTTATGGAGGATTGTAGATTTGTGCAGATGGGGGCGCCGTATAGAAGAGTTGGAAGCCGGAAGGATGAGGCCAGGGTTTTTTTTTTTGGGGGGGGGGCTAAGGAAATAGTTGTGCCTATAAAGGGCACCTAGCTTTGGATGGTTTTTTTGATGTTGCTGTGGACATGAAGGTCAAAGCTTAATTTGTTGTCAATTATGACACCTAGCAATTTGCTGCTATGGACAACATTAATGATTGTGTTGTTATGGCAGCAAACAGAGAATAGTGACTTATCAACAGGGCTAGATTTTGTGGGGGTAAATATTAGGAGTTTTATTTTACTGAGGTTAAGGGCAAGATGATTTTGAGACATCCAGGATTTGGTGGAGGTAAATGCTTTTTGGGTAAGACGTTGCAATACAGTGGCAGATTTAGAAGAGCAGATGATAATTGAGTCATCTGCATATTGGATGACATTACTGTCAGTAAGGGTGTTATGAAAGTTATAAGTTCATAGGTTCATAGGTGTGTACTAGGCTACTGGCCCTGGTGCCTTTACAAGTGTAGCCCATAAGATTACTCTGGCATCATGCCACCCAACCTTAGTTCCCAGTGCCTCTGTTGAGTAGAGCCACTGGAGTGATCCCGGGGTGAATTGTCTATTTCCCATCCACTTATCAAGATTTCTCTTGAAGAGGGCCAGTGAGGTGCTCTGTTTGGCATGTATGGAAAGTTTATTTCACAGCATGGGCAGTCTCTGGGTTATGAACCTGATCCTCCAGCTTGTTCTGTTGATTGTGGTAATGAGGATGAGGTCTCTGGAGTGTGTGGTGTGGAGGGATTGGGATTTCTTTAGATGTCGCATTTCTAACAGAGCTAGGTCAGACATGCCTTTGTTAGTCAAGCAGAGATCCCATCTAAGTAGGCGATATGAGACAGAGAATAGTTGGAGTTCCTTGAGTCTGTCCATATAGGACAAGTGTTTAAGGCCTAGGATCCTCTTTGTGAGGTAATTTTGCGGCCTCTCCAGTTGTTGTAGGTGTCTAGTGAGGTACATGCTAAATGGGGCATTGTACTCGATGTTTGGCCTAATGAGGGAAGAGTACAGGGAGACAATGACCTCTTTCTTCCTGGATGCAAAACCCTTAGTAATGAGATGTGCCACATAGAAGGACTTTCTAACCACAGTGGCAATGTGGTGCTCAAAAAAGAAAGGTTGATGTCAACCTGTGTTCCCAGATCTCTTATAATGCCTTCTGTGTTGAGTGGACTTCCATCGATGTGGTAATTCATGGGAACTGGGTTTTTCCAAAAGGGGATGATGGCACATTTTTTTGGCATTGAGCTTAAGGCCATGCTTCTGACACCAGTTGTTGGTCTCAGTGAGGCATTTCTGTAGGATGTCACCATCACTTGGGGAGTTAATAATAGCTCACAACTTGCAATCATCTGTAAACTTTGTCAGCCAGAGTCCCTTTGTGTTGGCCTGGACTTCAGAGAAGTAGATACCAAACAAGAGAGGACCCAGGACCAAACCCTGTGGGACTCCACTCATGACTGGTCGGCAGACTGACTTGGAGTCAGCTACTTTCACACTGTGGGTTCTGTCTGTGAGCTAGATTACAACCCACCTAGTGTTATAGTGGTTGATGCCTAGCTTAGTGAGTTTTTCTATGATTTCTTTGTGGGGAATAGTATCAAAGGCCTTGGCCAGATCAAGGTAGGCTGTATGAATCACCTTGCCTTCATCCACAGCTCTGGTGACTGACTCAAAGAAGTCGAACAGGTTGAGCCGGCATGATCTACCCTTCACAAAACCAAACTGTGTGGGATCTAGAGTTTGGAGATTCCCTATATCCTTGTTTATTAGGTCCATGATGATGCGTTCCATAGCTTTGAATATCAGACTCGTCAGGCTAATGGGGTGATAGTTCCCAGGCTCTGTAGTCACTCCTCCTTTGTGGAGAGGGATGACGGTAGTGGTGCACCATTCGATAGGGAGAAAGTCTGAGGTGAGGTTGTGATCAGTTCACTCTGTAGTTTATGTAGAACACAGCCAGGATATTATCAGGTTTCATAGAAGCTGTATTCTTGGCCTTGGACTGTGCTGTTTTAACCTGTGCATCAATAATACTGGGTGCCTGCCAATCTACTGGTATTGTGATTGGTCCTTTGGTGGGGGAGAGAGGGGTAATGTTGGCACTGAATCTATCGGCCAGCATATTGGCAATATCTGTCGGCTTGGTATAGGAGGTACCATTGTGCAGTATCTCAGAGCAAATCTATGTATTACCATGGAGATTGTTTACATAATTATAGAAGGCCTTGTGGTTGTCTTTACTATCTGCTGCAATTCTGTTTTCATAGTTAGCTTTATATGATTTGATGAGGGATCTCAACGTTTTGTTGAGGCTGATAAGGGAGTTTTTCCAGTCTTGGGACTTCACCTTATTCCACATCAGTTTCCTCCTTTTGTTGTAGAGTTTGTTTATGGCAGGGGACCACCAGATTGGCTTCCTTTTTTTGGAGGAGAGCATCTTGGTTCTATTGGGTATGGCAAGATCCATGCATTTGTGTATGTGTTCGTACAGTGCATTGGTGTATGATTCGGCAGTCATGCAACTATTCTCCATTTGCATGGGTGCCATGAAGTTAGCTACCTCTGTTTTAGGAAACCAGAGTTAGCTTTGGAGAAGTTTTTATGGTGGTTACCTTTGCAGGAAGGGGTAGGAGGGATGCAGATTTCCAAGGGGATTTGTTTGTTGTCAGATCTAACCAGGGAGGAGTTTGCTTTTGGTGGTGCAGGTCAAGGATGTTGTTACCGCTAGTGGGGTTAAGAATGAGCTGGTCCAGGGCATTGGAATTAATAAATTCCATGAAACGTTTGTAAAATCTATTGGTACATGAGTATACTGAATAGGAGGGGACCCAGAATTGAGCCTTGGGGAACACCTGTATTTATAGTGATAAATGGGGAAGAAGAATGCTGCCACATAGTAGATTGTTGCCTATTGCCAAGATAGTTAGAAAACCATTGTAGAATGGGAGAGATAGGCTGAGTTTAGAGAGTTTCATAAGCAGTAAGGAGTGAGAAATAGTGTCAAATTCCTTAGATAAATCAAGAAAGAGTGCAGAGACTAAGGAGCTAGCATCTCGTGCTGTATTTTTCATGTCCAGGAAGAAAATGAGGGCAGTGTTGGTACTATGTCCAGGCCTAAAGCCATGTTAAGTGGGGGAAAGGATTTGGGGTTTTACCAGTTGACCTAAGAGCTGAGTATGAATGCACTTCTCTAGTATTTTAGAGGTGGGTGAAAGAATAGCAATAGGACTAAAGTTTGAGATGTCAGAGTTGTTGCCGCCTTTATGGAAAGGGAGAATAAATGCTTTCTTCCAGATATCTGGTATACAAGATTCTTGAATGGACCTGTTGAGGAGGATGCTGATAGGATATGCAATGGAGGAGGCTGCTAGGTATTTTGCAGGTAAGTTATCTGGAACAGTGGTGCATGGTTTTAGTTTATGAAGAAATTTTTGGATGGTAGATGTGGTAATGGGTGAGAGGGAGAAAATAGGAAGGGAAATTGATGGGGTGTATGCTGATGGTTTTGCTTGTGCATCTGGGTTGATGGGTGGGAGGGTAGTAGTAAGTTTGGCGATGGTGTCAATAATGTATGTATTAAAGAGTGAGGCTAACTCTGAGGGTGTTTTTTTTCCTGGGTTTGGGCATGGGGTATTGTTAGTTCCTGGGTGGAGTAGGGAGTTGATTGCTCCCCAGAATTTCTCAGGGTTTTGTCTATGCTGGTCTTGGAAAGCTTGGAAGTATTATTTTTTTGTGTCTGACAACTAAGCATTTAGCCTGATTGCGAAGTTGTTTGTACTGCATAAGGTTGGAAGGTGTTTTGTTTTTTGGACAGGCTTTCCAAGCTTTGTCCGTAGAGGTCATGGCTTGCTTTGTGGACTTTGTAAGCCAGCAAGCATGTTTAGCTTTAATTCTCTTTAGTCAGAGTGGGGCAAGACTGTGTAGAATCTGGAGAAATGTAGAATTGAAGAGTTCCACAGCTTTGTTAAGTGGAAGAAATTTCAGTGGGTTCCATTAAGTTTTCTGGAGGATATCATTGAGGATATTTTGGGAGAAGTGGGATAGATCTCTGGTATATCTGTATTGGTGTATGCTTGGTGTAGAGGTGGGTTTACGTATTATGAATGCTGGAGAGTGTTCACTAACACAGTCAGGGAGTGTGCCGGAGGAGGAAATTTTGTCATGATCAGAAACTTAGATCCAGTCCAAGACTGAACCTTTATTTTTGTTGTTGTCAGGTCTGGTAATGTCAGAAATTAGTTGAGTATAAATGTGAAGGTTGATATTAGTAGAGGGGTTAGAATTGGAGATATTTAGCCAGTTGATATTGACATCACCTAGAATAATAGTTTTATTTTGTATGTTGTTGGTTGCAAGAATTTCTTCTAGAATAGGAGCATTGTTGCCTGGGGGGATGTATATAACTGTGATGCAAAGGCTTTTGCAATGGTTAAGTTTTAGGAAGGTAGCAAGCAACTCTGCGGTGGAGAAGAGGGGAATTGGTTTAGAATAAGGAATTACTGTAAAGGTGCTTGGGAATAATAAGGTGATACCTCCATCCTTTTTTTGAAGTCTGTCAGCCCTGAGGCAGGAGTAGTTTGGGAGTAAAAATTCAGAATCATTAATATATGGTTTTAGCCATGTTTCGGTGATGGCAGTAAAATCTGGTTTATGTTGACTCAGCTATGCATGCAGGTGAGGGATTTTATATCTAATGCTTTGGAGATTAATTGTGGTGAATTGTAGGGGTTTGGTGGTGTTAGGGGAATTCAGAGTGGGAGGAAGGGCCAGGATTAGGATGTATATCACCACAGAGGACTTGATTATAGAGAATAATGAAAATGCTAGGTAGGGGATTCTTTTTGGGGTACGAAAGTATTTGTGGACATGGTGGTGGTATTTGTGGATATAGTAGCAGGGCAGGCCGTGTTGTGTGGAGAGGAGGATAAGTTTCTTTTTGTAGGATTATATCAGTTCTATAAAGGCTAGAATAGATTGCAGTATAGCTGGGGAGGAAGTTAATGTGGGATGATGTGGAAAGGGAGGGTGGTGGAGGTAGATAGGTTGTGTGAAATGATGATAGTCTTAGAAGGAGAGAGAGGTAGAGAATAAAAGTGAGTGGAAAGATGTTGACTATAAGAGACATAGCTGTATAGTGTTTTTTGAGGGAGGTTAGGGTGAGTGTTGAGGAGTGTGAGTGAGGGTAGGTGTATAGGTAGGACTGTGTGAGATTAAAGACAATATATGAATTATGAGAGTTATGATGTGGTTCAAGTTACTTAATGTTGGATGTGGGTTGCTATGAGTGGTAGGAGGAGGGCGTAATGGTAGGGTGTATAGTCACGAAGGGAGATGAGGTGGGAATAAGAAATGAGGGAGGGGTGGAGTGTGTGGTGGTAATGATGATGGTTGTGTGTCAGGTAGGTGTGTGAGCTGAGTGGGAGGAATGTCAAGGAAGAGGTGTATGAGTGGTGTATGGTTGGGTAGGTGTGGTTCAATCAACTATAAATGTAATTGAAGTGGGGGGGTGGGAATGGGGGTGGGGTAGGGGAGAGGAGCGTGCCTGAAAATAGCAAGGATGAATGGAGTGGGTTTGTCCAGCTGGATGAGGGAGGAGTGCCCCCCAAAAAACAATCAGTGAGGTACAGCACTGGGGTGCCTGTTAGTAGGTAGGATGGACTGTATTTGTCAGACAGAGCCCTTTACTTTTTCTGTTTTGTTGCTGTTTTGTTTTATTTTTATTTTAGAAAGGGAAAACATTCAGAAACTTTTAACATAGATCACTTTCATCTATTAGAACTTCAGATTTGTATGCCAAGTGGGAAAAGCAACTAAAAATTAAAGATTGAATAACAATACATAACAATACAATGGAAAATATTACAAGCAAAAGACTGGAATAGCTATGGGGGTGGTAGTGGCTCCCAGCAGAGCCAACATAGCCCTGGACAAGTGGGAGAAAAAGTTTGTGTTCACCAACAGAAATTTCATGCAGCACATCTCATGTTATCACTGACAATATTTTTATTGTATGGAAAGGTGACACTTTACAGCTAGAAGAGTTTATCAGGTACTTCAATCTAACTACTACCTTCCTGAGTTTCACCTCCCCACACAGCTTCAACTCAACCCCGTTCTTCGATATGCTAATTTCTAAGGACATTAACAGTTGCAGAATTTCCAGTGATCTTTACCAAAAAAACAATGGGAGTGAACCTCTTACTCCACAGAAAAAGTCTGCATCCCACTAAGACAAAATATAATGTGGTTATGTGCCAGGGATAAAGATTAGCTAGAATAACCACAAAGATGAAATAGGCTGGCTAGAATAACCACAAAGATGAAACCTTTCCCTGAAAACATTAATAATTTGGAAAATGATGTATTAGCAAGGGAGTACAAGACTCAAATGTTAAGAGACATTTCTGAACCAATCATTGAGCTTAAAAATACCAATGCACCCACACTAAACCGATGCATTGGAAGAATGTTTTAAGAAATCTGTGGACAATGAATCAAAAGACAGCTGCATACTGACATATACTATGGATTTTCATTGTATCAACAATATTATCAAGGGGAACTGGGCCATAATAACAGAAAGCCCTTATCTTATAGACATTTTGGATGAACTGTGAAGCCCTGACTTTTGTATATTGGAATGCTAGAAATATTAGGAGCTTTGTAGAAGGAAAACCTAAATCACAGGAAAGGAACATGAAAAAATGTCAAACTGTTCATTTTGTGCCTGCATTCAGGAGGGAGACTCTTTTTACTGCCCAAATTTAAAGAAACTTATTAAGACTAATGCAGACAGAGACTGCAATTCTTCACAAGTTGTTCACAGGATTAGTTGCAATGGATGTGAGGCATTTTATGTGGGAAAGACTAATAAACTGAAACAAAGGATTTTGGGTCTTCTATCTGAGATCCAATCTAAATGTAGAAACAATGCCCTAGCCAGGCACCTTCAACTCCATAGAAGACACTCTGGGTTTAAATTTCAAATACTTGATCACATAAACTACACTGAACTTGAAGAAGATATCCCAAATACATTAGAAAAACAAGAACCTGTGTGGCAACTAATGCTTAACTCTTTTAAAAAACCTGGACCAACCTATTATTGCTCACTGAAAAGTATACACAAGCTAAGAAGGTTGCCCCATTGTTTACAAGTTTAAAGGTGTGAATTTTATTTATCTGCAATTATTAACAATTTTATTAATATTAACTTTGTAATTTTTTTCCTTTTGATTTAACAAATAGTAGAGCTAGATTCCATATAGCACATGCACGATCTTCATGACAGTTTAGCCTTTTTAGGTTATAACGTTTTAATGCACAGTGTTTGAGTTTAACTGGACACATTTTGAGTATTTGGGGCTGATATACTACATGTTTATTTTGGCTTCAATATTATAACATTTATAAATTCTAAACAGGGTCCTGTTTACACGTTTTTTTTTTTTTTTTTAGGGTTTGCAGACCTGAGCGAATGTCACTTCTGTGAGCATGAGCGACTGTTTTTTCCACTAGAGTTTTCATACATGCATACACATATGTATGTATATATATATATATATATATATATATATATATATATATATATATATATGGATATGGGTCCCCTTCAGATGGTCGAACTTTTAAAAACTCGACTTTCATATGGCCAAGACCATATGATCAAATGTTTAAAAATTTGAGCGTGGAACAGGAAGATTTCCGTTTACCGCAATGTAGTGCGATCTCAGAGTTGGTATATTTAAATATCGGGGGGGGGTGGGAGTCCCCCCCCTGCTAGCACTGTTTAGTTTTTTTTTTTTTTTTCATTTTATTTTTACATTTTCGAACATTCAAATGTTCGATCATATGGTCTCGGCCATATGAAATTTGAACATTTGGATGTTCGATTATGTGAAGTAAACCCATATATATATATATATATATATATATATATATATATATATATATATATATATATATATGTACATAGATATATATAGATATATTTTTCATAGATTTCTGAGTGTATTTTATTTTAAAATTCTTTAACAGTTGTATCATTTGAGATGAATAGACATATACATATAGATATTCTCAAGAATGTGATAGGTTTTTATTTAGGATTTGTTTTTTTGTACTACTGTTTGTGTCTTTTGGCTTTTCCCGGTTAGGGGTTGCCACAGCGGAACTCCGGTCCGCTAATGATTGGCAGTTGATTTTTACGTACCGGCTTGCCAGGCCTGATGCACAACCTTCAACGAAGGTACGCCCATTCACGCATGTCTCCAAGCAGAAGACACTATAGCTGAGAATCAAACCGGATAGGGTCTTGCTGTGAGGTGACAACGCTACCACAGCACCACCACCGCGGGATACATGTTCTTAAATAATGTATTGTTTTTAGCTCACCAAAATCTATTGTTATGTCATTATTTAAATTTTTAGTTGTTTTTCTCACTTGACACACACACAAAACGAAAGAAGTTCCAACAGACAAAACCGATTTATGTTAAAATGTTTCTGAATGTTGGTAGAAAAGATTTCTTAGCTTGATGTAGGCAGTACTGTGTTGAATATGAATCAGGGCACCCACTCTGCCTATCTGGATCTACTTGAGTCTGTCAAGATACATCCAAACACCATGGTTTTGGATGGCTTTAAATACCCATCGATTAACTGGGCAAATTACTTGTGCTCAAACTCACTTGGCAGCGGTTCCTCAACTTCGTTAACTCCAGTGCCCTGGACCAGCTGGTTGACACCCCCACAGAGGGTGACAACATCCTAGATCTGGTGCTTACCAATATGGGGGACCACTGTAGCACCCCACTGTGAGGTCTCGCCTGGTGAGATCTGACCACAAATCAGTCTCATTTAAAGTAACTATCACACTTGACCCCCCCCCCCAGCAGCAACTAAACTAAAACATTTCTCCAAAGTAGATTATAATCTCTTACAGTATGGTATAAATAGCTTCTCTGCACCTCCCCCCTCAGATGGAACTGGCAACTATGCTGAGTTCTGCACCAGTGCTTTATACAAACACCTGAATAACTGCATTGACTCAGCTGTACCTGATAGGACTAAAACAAGCTCCTCAAGGAAGAGCAAACCTGCCTGGTGGACAACTGTCATTAACAGGCTTTACAATAATAAGATGAAATTGCTATCTAAGAGTAAGAGGGAGCAAGCCCTAAGCTAGAAACACTCCCTCATCAGCTTAAACATGCAAATACATCTTCTTGTAAAGTCCTCCAAAGCAAACTATGAATCCAAATTAGCTTCCTCAGCTAAAGACAACCATAAGGCATTCTTTAGTTACATCCATAACCAAAAAGGAAAGGCCTAGATTTGTGCCAGGGTGGTAGTTAATGATACCACATGTGATGAGCCTGTGGACATAGCTAATCTGTTGGCCGACAGGTTCTATGAAAACTTCACTGCCCTGTCCCCACCACATGTACCCCATGACATCCCTGCCACCTCTACCCTACCTTGTATCTCTAAAGAGAAGGTCATTAATGCCCTCTCTAAGGTCAGGAACACAGCATCTGTAGGACCTGACACCATCCCAGGCTGCGTCCTACATGGGCACCAACATGAATTAGCAAAACCAATAGGTACTCTTTTCAATAGTGCTTCCACTGACCCTAGGAACTATAGACCTATTATTCTGATTAGCCCTATCTGCAAGGCATAGAGCAAATCATCATGGACCTTATCAAGAAGGATACAGGTAATCTCCAGACACTTGACCCTACTCAGTTTGGATTTGTCAAAGGGAGATCATGCCTTTTAAACTTGTTGGACTTCTTTGAGACAGTCACCAAGGCCCTAGATGAGGGGAAATCCATGCATACAGCCTACCTAGACTTAGCCAAGCCATTTGACACTATCCCCTACTCAGGCATCACTGAAAACTCACCCAGCTAGGGATCAACCCTTATATCATTGGATGTGTTGCTAATTGGCTCACTGATAGAACCCATGTAGTTAAAGTAGGGGAATCCACCTCCAACATCAGACCTGTAACCAGTGGTGTTCCACAGGGATCAGTCCTGGGACATCTACTGTTTGGAATCTATTTCTCTGATGTACAAGCGAAAACTAAAGGTCTTGGCTGACAAAGTTTGTTGATGACTGCAAACCGGGAGCGGTCATAGAATCTCCAAATGATGTCAACATCCTACAAGAGGGTCTTACACAAACAAATGATTGGTGCTAATGTCATGGCCTTAAATTCAATGCCAAAAAATGTATTATCATCCCTTTCAGTAAGGGGGATGTTCCTTCTAACTACCACATCAATGGCAACACCTTAACTACACACTCAGTGGTGAGAGACCTGAGCATTCAGGTTGACAGCAACCTCACCTTTGACCACCATGTCTTCACAGTGGTTAGAAGGGCATCCTATATTACTCCTCTCATAAGTAAGGGCATTGCCTCCAGAAAAAAAGAAGTTATAACCTCCTTGTACTCTTCCCTCATCGAGCCAATTGTTGAGTACAATGCCCCTTTTGGTATGTACCTCTTCAAGCACCTGCAGCAATTGGAGAGACTACAAAGGTTCCTCACAAGGAAAATTCTAGGTATCCAGCATCTGTCCTACGTGGATCATCTGAAATCATTAACACTTTATTCTGTTTCATACAGACTACTCAGAGGCGATCTCTGCCTTGCATACAAGGTAATCTCTGACCCTGCTTTATTTGAAATGCTGCATCTCCATAAGTGAAATGGTGCACGGATTACTCACTCTAAGGACCTTAACCTGGTATTTGACATTAATAGAAGCTGCTTGAGTGCCAGATTTGTCCTCAGAGTTTACCACATCTTTGGAACACGCTCCCACTTCATGTCAAACAGAGTACTTCATTGGCCCTCTTCAAAAGCAATATAGACGATTGGATGGGTAACCGTAAATTCACCCTGGGGGTTCCACCTGTGTCCCTCTTGGACAGGAGCAATATGTGCAATTTTGGAAATAAGGGTAGAACTTTGCTAGGCTTGGAAGGGCCCCATGACCATTAGCCTACTACCTATGATCCTATGATATCACACTGGTGTATGGGGGAAGGGGTATTTAGCAAGTAAACATTCTAATTGTCTTTTACAACCCAGCTACCAATGTAAGCCACTCCCATGCTTTTAAACATGGTTTTAAACAGGTATATAAATGGAATTTTGAATTTCTACACTTTATTCTGTTTTTTTTTCAGTTACTATTTGGATCGCTTGTTTGTCTGTTTTTAATAAAGAGGATTCCACTTGAACCAGCTTGTGCTTCCTTACTTTCATTAGTGGACTTACACTTTGGAAAGTTTTAAAGAAAGTATTTCTACCACCTGCTACTAGTTTGGATATTCACAGTATGTTTTTTTATTTATGTGCCTGAACTATAGGGAATATTAGATCTTCCACATAGAGAAGTTTCCTCACTATTTGTTTTTTGGACCCAGTATATTGATGTACTTGGTTTGTGAGAATTTGAGGGACACCACAGAGACTGTTTGTTTAAAAAATGAGATTTTAAAGTCTTCTATGGATAGAGATTTAATTTTTGGCTCCTCTGCTGCAGAGGGGATCATATAGTGTGATGCCCACCACTGCTACCAATATGTAGTGGCCACCAATATGTGTTGTCCCCATGCTGGGCCACTAATCCAGGAACCTGAAAACTTACCACACTGACACTGGAGAGGGACGTGCACTTGGAATGCAAATGGTTACACTCAGTATGTCCAGATGCAGAACTCTCTGCATCAAGTACAATTTTTCTTAAGAGCACACAGGAAACATACTCAGCCCGGGGTCTGGATGTTTCTATATCTGTTTCCCTCCAGGTCTCCCCTAAGAATCCCCACTGGTACAGCTGTAGGGTTAGGTCCTCAGCTGACACACACACTCTAAGAGATTTAATTTTCACATACACACACACACACACACACACACACACACACACACACACACACACACACACCTGGAAAAAGCTGGCACAAATTACCCACTCTCCCAACTCTCCCCAGAATATAAGGTAGATTCACTGCCACCAGTCAGTACTATAAGGCTCTTAGAAAAGGTGTCCAATTATACTGTGTAATATTAATTCTAATGCAAATGGTAGTAGTTCACCAAGATGGCTAGGCCTTCTGGAGTGGCCCACACAGTCTCACCAAATAAATATAAGCACTCTCCAAGGTTAGATACTTTCTTCAAGGACCAGCTGCAATAAAAATGTTAAATATATTTAATAATAAATAATAAAAGTATACAAAAATACTGAGTCTATATTCACAGTAAACCAGAGTTCAGATTGCAGGAAATATTGAAAAGAACACCAAAGGACAGACTCATACAAATAAAGAAAAACACTCTCTAAACTACATTTCACTATACTCCTGATTGAATCTAAGTGAATTTTACTGTTCCCTAGTTAAGTTACTTACTACCACAAGGCAAGATGCTGTGGGTGAGGGTCTTTCTAGTCAGGCTTCTCAAGCAGAATACTCAATACTCTTGAGATTTCTCTTTGTAGTATCTAAAATATAATTTCTAAGCGGGCTTGCAGAATGAACTCTTCTGGTCACCTGACTCTAGGTTCTCACAGTATTCCCCTTTGAAGCTGAGATAGGAAGTTAACACAGATGGCCACAATACATATCCAAATGTTTGTGGCAGTGCCTGGGGCCTTTCCTCTTTTCACTGAGCTAATGGATGAAGCCTCTTCCCCAGACTCAGTGACTCCATTCCTGTTCTGCACTGTGGGGTGCCTTTTAATGGCTTAACAGCTCATTTCCATTTCCCTTATTTTTCTTAAAGTTAACCTCAGCTGTGCCAGTATCCCCTATTAAAACATGTACATTTAATTCAGCTAGAAAAATACATGTACGCTTCCCTTCATTTCAGCAGGGTGCACAGTTGATTCATTTCAACACAAGCAAAGCTCACAAATACATTTTCAGCACAAGCATCTGTATAAAATCAATTTGCTATACAAATGACATACAGTTTTAATAAATTTGTAACACAAGTGTCTTGTATAAATCAATTTGATATTCAAGGGATGTATCATTCTTTACAAAACTCCAGTTGGCTATGCTGGCACTTGCCCATATCATCACAAAAGGGGTAAGCTGGTACAAAGAATCTCTAAAGAATTTTCAGCCTTCCTTTTCCAAGTTTTCCAAGGGGTTTTCTAACTCCTTATGCAATTTTGGCAAGCAACAAAGTAAACAGTCTCAACGAAATACAGGGAAGTGGACGTTTAAGAAAAAAATTGCAATGGGTTTCCAAGAAAAATTATGGAAACTCCCAAAACCAAAGGCAGTCCAATAAATCAGAATGGTCCCTGCTCCCACTTTTCTCCTTGTTAACATACAGTTTCAGACATATATGTTATGGAGATCTTTCATTGAAGTATATATGACAGTGGCAGGAAATTACTCCTTTCCAGGGTGTAACTACTCATCCTGTAGATCAGACCTGACCAGACTCTTTTTTCCCACCTGTCCATCATCACATGCTTTCCCAGGGAGTGAAAGAATATGTTCCTCTTTTCCATTTTATTCAAGTGACAAAGAAAGAAAAATGCTTGGAGAACAGTTCTGGATCTTTCTTTCCTAAACCTGCTTGTGATAGTGGCCAGTTTCAAAAATGATGTCACTTCACAACCTGTTAAATCTTCTTTCTCATTCAAGTTTCCTTGTAGCATCAAGTTTAAAATATGCTTATCATGACATTCCTATTCATCCAGACTTCAGGCATTTTTTAAGGTTTTGTGTGTTTGGATCATATTATCAGTTCTTTGCCTTAGCTTTTGGACTATCCACTGCAGCAAGAGTGCTCACAAAGTGTATAGCTCCAGTTATAGCTCATTGCAGGCTACAAGGTATCCACATTTTTCATATTTAGATGACTTGCTTATCTTTGCAGAGTCTTTTTCAAAGTGCCAGGAATCTCTGTTTTAGATGAAAGTTCTCTTACATAAGTTGGGATTCCAAGAGAACATTCATTATTCTTTCTTGACTCCTTCTCACAGGATTGCATATCTGGAATATCAACTAGACACCACAGTTCAAAGAGCTTTTTTTTTGTACATGAAAAAATAAGTCTATATCTAGATCTATTTTTATGTTTTTTCACTCAGACTTTGGTCACTGCAAGTGAATACTTCATGATTTTGGGTCTCATGGTGTCTATGATTCTCATGATACCCTTTGCAAACCTCCACAAGAGAAAGATACGTGGTATCTGAAGTCTGTTTGGTCCCAGCACCAACACCTCTTGGCTTTTCAGATCCCAGTGCTGCGGTTTGTCAAAAGGGAAATCACTTGTTGGATACAACATATATCCCTAAATCCTGGTCTCTCCTTCTCCCTCCATGTTTCATAGCAGTCAGTCACCACAGATGCCTTAGACCTTGCTTGGGGAGCAGTTTCAGGAGGGAAAAATGCAAGGTGTGTGGGACACCAAGGGCATACTTGTATAAATATAAAAGAGATGCTTTCCTTGATCAAGCCACTCAACTCTCTGAATTATATTTGATCACTGGGACCTTTTAAAGTTGTTACAGACAATAGCACAGTCATATAGTACATCAACAAGCAAAGGGGAATCAGGTCGTGTCCCCTTTGAAGACTAGCTGTGTTAGCTTGGGGATATAACTTCACAGCACAGTGTCACTTTGCAGGCATCATACATTCTGTCAGAGTGAAAGTGTGTGGTAGACAAGCTGAGCAGGGCAAAGGGAGCTCCTCATGAAAGGCAACTAGATCAAGGGTCTTTCAAGATTTGATCCATTTTGTGAGGAGTTCCTCAAGTAGACCTCTTTGTCTTCTTTCTGAACAATCAGCTGGTAATGTTCTGCTCCAGGACTTCATGCAATAAGGTCTGAAAGACATACACCTTTTATTTTCATTGGACAGGCATGTTAATATATTATTTTCTACCATTCTACTAATATCCAGGGTACTTCTGAAGTTTTGGAAGAAATCTACAATGATCATTGTGATGACTCCATTCTGACCCAAGCAACTATGATTCTTACCTGTTTTTGAACTGGCCATGGGCAATTACTAGAGGCTTCCTTAAGAACAGAGGTGTTTGATATAACCCAGCACCAGTCCATTTCAATTGACTGCCTGGATGATAGGGTTTTAATTCCCATAGGCACCAATTTACTGAGAACATGCAGCAGGTTCTAATGGAGGCATGAATGCATACTACTAGAAAGTCATATATTAGCAAATAGAAAAAGATTTTCTACTTGGTGCCAACAGCATAACTAGTACCCATCGAGGGCTAGTTGTTCTGTGCCATTACAATATTTTTCTGTGTTACTGTCCTATGGCCTTTCTTATTCCTCTATCAAGGTTAATTTCTCAGCCATTTCTCCTCATGGATCATTCTCTTTCAATCCATTCTTATGAAAAAAGTATTTTTGAAAGGAGTTTTAGATAAGAGCCATGCAAGAAAACAGGTGGCCCCTTCTTGCTTGGGATCTTAATTTTGTAGAGAACCTAACAACTGCTTCATTTGAACCAGCTAATCAGGCTGACTTGAGGTTCTTAACATTTAAAACAGTTTTATTGATAGCTCTGATCTCTGCAACAAGGGTATCTGAGTTGCAAGCTTTTATGGTGAATCAGCCCTATCTCGTTTTCCACAGGGACAGGGCTATCTTTGAGAACAAATCCTTCTTTTGTGCTTAAAGTGATATCTGAGTTTACTTTAGGCCAAACTATCCATCACCCTGTTTTCTTTCCTGGATCTAAAAATGAGAGAGAAAGGATACTCCATATGTCGGATGCCCAAACACAACTCGGGTAATATCTTGGCAGAATTAAATCTTTTAGATCTTGAGATCGGTTGTTCATTTCTTGTGATAGTAAGAAGAAGGGACAACCTGTGTCAAAGCAGACTATTTCCAAATGGTTGTCAAAGGCTGTTACATTTTGATCTAATGTTGTCATTTTCATTCTTTCAACTGATAGGTCTCAAATCCGACTTAGCCTCTTTCACTGCACTTATGAATAAAGCTCTCTAGCTCCTCCCTTTACCCACAATGCCCCACCATTCTGGTATACCTCGAATCTCATTTACCACCTTATCATTTGTATGTGCATTTTCTACCCTTGAGCTAAGAGTATTAAGTAGGATTATCTATCTCCTTGTTTGTGAGGTTTTTTTTTTATTTTTAATATCTTTTTTTCCCTTCCTCCCTGTGTCCTTACCGTGGTGGTGGGCTCTTCAAATTCTCTTAACTTTTTCTTCTAGTTAGGCCTTTCTACCTTTGTGAAGGTATTCTTCTAAATTCCATCACTGGTATTCTTTCTCTTTCCTTTTCTGTCTACTCATCTGTAGGGTACTTCGGGAATATCATTAGTAGTATTTTCTTTTCTCCTGCCCTGTCTGTAAAAATAAATAAATAAATAATATCTCTCTATCATTCTCCTTGGTTTCAGTATGACTGACAAGCCTATGGGCTTTAAGAAATGTACATCCTATGGGCATAAGATCCCTAATTCTGATGCCCACAAGGAATGCTTTTATAGTTTGGGCACTGCCCATCTTGAAGATGACTGCTCCATCTGTTCAGAATTCAACTCCCATTCTTTGAGTGACAGGAGAAACAAGTTAGCGTTGAAAGGCATATTACCTTCTTCTTCTGCTTCTTTACTGGCTGGGGCTTAAACCTTCTGCTGGTAAAGGGAGACATGACTCCACTCCAAAAGAGAAGGATTCCAGGAAACAGTCCACTTATCATTCTTTTCATTTGGCTCATATTGCCAAACCTCCGGCTAAAGGTTCTAAGAAACTGGAGCTGATGTCAACCTCAGCTCCTACAAGTCCTGGCACCAAATCTCCTCAGTTCTAGTCTCCGTGTTTCTCACATAAGCTGATAATTCCATGGCTCCATTTGCCTCTTTTACAACAGGCATTGAAGAAACAGTCCAGACCACCTTCTCAAGTTCATCCCTTAGATTCTTCAGGAATTTATCTGAAGCAGAAGTGGATAGAAGAATGAGGAAGTTTCTCAGGGCTCAGATCCATATGAGGGTACTTCCGTCTCTATTTCCCATCATACCCATGAGCTTGCTTTCTCCTCAGCCTCATGTTATATCTCTTTCACTGATCCAACCAGTGGTTTCAGAGCCCTTGGGTCTGAGGTCCTCCAGAATGTCCTTGTCAGATCTAAAGACAGGCTGTTTTTCCACTCTGCCAATGCTCCTGGGTCATCTGGCTGTGATCTTTTCAGAGCAGGATGACTCTCAAAGCCAAAGTGTCATTGCTGGCTCTAGGTGTTGGGGTTGACTCCAAAGTTTTCAGAGCTGTCCTTGTCTCTCAGTGCCTCAGAGTTGGACAGCTTGGATCTGACTCCCTCCTTGAGGCAAAGGTCTATGGGGATTCAAAGTTCAGTGCAGTTGGTTTCAGTGCTGATGTGACCAGCTGTTGTTTCTTGTGGGCCTTCTGCCTTTGAAATAGTGGAGAGGGCTTTCTCTCATCCAAAAGAGAGGACATCCTTACCCTCTTCAGATCCAATCCTTCTTTCTCCATTGAATTTAAGATCTGATCATCTCATATCTATTCCACTGAGACAGCCACCCTATACTAGCCTTCAGACAGTCCTCACACAGGACTTCCCACCCACTTCCAATACTTCACCATACCACCCACTGATGAGGAGGTCCCTAGGAAGAGGACATGCAAAAGGAGACACCTAGATCCCCCCAAGGAATCTATCATTGAAGACAAGGACTTTTAGGAAAGGAAGGGGTTCACCTGATGATGTCTCCTTTGGAGAAATTCTTGACTTTCCTAAACAGAGAGGAGGATGGTCTTCCAAAAACCCTTCCCAGGAAGTGTTGGTGTTTCTGGAGGCTTTTGGGGCTGACCCAGCCACATCTTGGGTGATTCCTCAGGCTGATGAATTGATCAACCTTATCTCACACTGTGCATGGAAGAAACCAGATACCATGTAACCCATAGCTACGAGACCAGATAAGTTTTTAGCTCCACCTAAAGATAGGGTCCACTGGAGCAAGAGAGTCCCAATAGATGCCATTTTAGTGGTCTCAGCCACTAAAAGGGAGCTTGCTGAACAGAGCTCATCTGTCCATCTCCCTAATAGGGAGTCCAGGGCTTTGGACAGATTTGGCAAGTGCATTTATGCCTTGGCAAACTTTGCTCTTTGGTTGCTGAAGTATTTGACACAATTCACCAGGTTACAAAGGGATTTCACCAAGGAACTTTCCAAATCTCTTTTAGGGTCCATGTTTGTGAAGGACCAGAAACAAGTTTCTTTACAACTGACCACCCCTCAATCTATCCCCAATGCATCTATGATGAGATTGATCTCTCATGCAGATAAAGGTACTTCTAGTGACGCAGGTTCCGTCACTACAGTCAGGAGGCATACCTGCATGCATCTGTGTGATTTTGTGGAGTCCTTCAAGTCTCCGTTCATCAGTGCTCCTTTTGATGGATCATCCTTGTTTGGCCCCAAAGTTAAGGAAGCGCTCTTCAGAAGTAAGCAAGATGGAAAGACCCTGTCTGCCACTGGGATCTGTTTTTCTTCTCCCCACAGGTCCTTCTCCTGGAATCAATGAGGTGGTAAAAAGATATGGTTTCACTAGTCCCAAGGGCCTTTCCAGGACTCACGAGGAGATAGTTCTTCCTGGGGAAGAGGGGGGAACTCTAATGGAAGATGCTGCCCTTGTAGCAGGGGTGACACACAGAACCAGGGCTTCAGAGACACCTTTTTCAATAAGCCCTACCACTATCCTGAAGGGTTGCTCAACTGCTGTAGTCTGGAAGCAGTTGCGGTTACTTATCACTACATCCAGAAGTATGTACATCCATCACAAAAGGCAGTTGGGTGCAGAAGATCATATCTGGAGGATATTACTGACAACAAAAATAAAAAAGATCTCCAATGTTCCATTCAATCAGATGGAAGCAGCTGCCTTGGAAATACTAAGGCTGCTAGGAAAAAAAAGAGTCAAAAGTATTCCCGGACCATCAATGATCTGGCACTTACTTAATATTGTTTTTAGTGCCAACAAAGACAGGGGAATTGAGATCATTTCTGTATCTCAGCAAACTAAACCAATATGTAGAATATTCAAAGTTTTGGATGGTCATGGTTCAGTCCATTTTGCCTCTTCAGTGAAAGGATGATTGGATGTGCTTGCTACATCTTCAGGATGCATACTATTATATCAAAATGAATAGGCAATCCAGAAGACACCTGCACTTCTGGCTGGAAGACAGTCATTACCAGTTCAGAACACTGTACTTTGACATCAACACAACCGCTAGGGTGTTCACCAAATGCATGGCAGTGGTAGCTGCACATCCTGAGACTGCTGTGATTCTGTGTGTTTCCATACCCAAACGACTGGCTCCTAACACCCCCCCCCCATTCAGACATCTACTTATTCAAGCAAAGGACTACTTTCTCCATTATGTCATCACCTGGATATCATGGTCAACTATCCCAAATCAAAACTTACACCTACACAGACTCTGGAGTTCATAGGTGCTCATTTAGACATGATCAACCAGATAGCCTTGCTTCCTCCAACAAGAGTTTGTACCCGCAGACTAAAAGTCATGGAAGTGATCTCCCACTCTTACCATTCAGTAAGGCTAGTGTTGCAAGCCTTTGGATCAATGGCAGCAGCAATAACTCTTGTTCTGTTAGCCAGATTTCATATGTGGGTACTGCAATGGACTCTTTCAGTGTAGTGGTTTGTTCTGTAGCAACCCTTGAGCACTCCAGTCAAGATTTCCAAAGTTTGCAAGGACTATCTTCTTTAGTGAATTAATTCAGAAAAGTTTGTCAAGGACATCCCTTTGTTTTACCACAGCCAGTAGACACAATCACCACAGATGCCTCCCAGATAGGGTTGGAGAGGAGCATTTCTTGGGAAGGACAGTCCAAGATGTGTGGTCACTAGAAGAGGCCAATTTGCACATCAGTACATCAATGTTCTGGAAATGTGAGCATTCCTACTAGCATTGCAAGCTTTTCAAGATGTTCTCCCCTCAGGGATGATTGCAGTACAAGCAGACAACTTGTACGTAGTCTGGTACATCAACAAATGGGGGCTCCAGATCTTACCCATTATGTCGAGAGGCTATGAGAGTGTGGCAGTGGGTGATCTCTTCTGGTTGTTTTCTTATGGCAATGCACATACTGAGGAAAATCAGTGTGCTCACAGAGAAACTAAGCAGGTACATTTTGATGTGTAATGAGTGGCCTCTCAATCAAAGAGTGGCAGAAAGGATCTTCCATCAATGGGGCCAGCCATGCTGCAATTCATTGTGCTTCTCCCCTCAACAACAAGTGCAGCAGGTTCTTTATCCTGGTCCCTCCACGAGTAGAGTTACCAAGAAATGCTGTAGTCCACAACTGGCCCTCCAGTCTCCTTTATGCTTGCCTTCTGTTACCCCTCATCCCCAAATTTCTACAGGAAGCATTCTGGTTAAAGGGCACAGTCATCCTCATTGTGCCTTTTTGGCCTTGTCAAGTTTGTTCCCCTTCTTCTGGCCTCATCTTTTGTGTCCACCTTGAACACTGGACCCACATCTAGGTCTTCTATTTTACCCAGCAAGGATGAAACACCTGGACATAAACAGCCTGAAGTTGACCGCTTAGTTTCTACAGTTCCAGTGATGGCTAAACAGTCCAGGCTTTCCTTCCCTGTCAACATATTCTTTTATCCTTTCAGAAGCTTTTTATTAGGAAAAGTTATAAAAATAGATGGAAAAGATTTTCAGTTTGGGCTCTTCAGGGAGTCCTGCATGCCTTCTCTGCCCCAGTTTCAGCAGTTCTTAATTTTCTGGAGAGTGACATATTCTACTGTTAAAGTTAAATTAGTGGCTGTTCCTACTTTTCATTAAGGTCAGAATCATTCTTCTTTGGCTTCTTTGAAGTTGTGCAAGGCCTTCCTAAAGGGTATCTTTTTACTCAGGCCCCCAACTAAAGATCCTACCCCCCCCCATTAGAATTTGACTATCCTGTTACAAGCTTTTACCTTATCTCCTTTTGAGCCTTGGCTAAGACTGAGCTTAAGTTTTTGTCCTGGAAAACAATTTTTCTAGTCACTATTACTTCTGCTAGATAAGTATCTTAACTCCAAGCCCTTTACACAAGATCTTCATACTTGACCTTCCATAAAGATAAGGTGTCATTATGCACATACCCATATTTTTTTACTTAAGGCGGTCTCCAAATCCAACATAAATCAGGCAATTAATTTACCTGTTTTTTTTTCAAAATTCTCAAACAAAGAATACATGCTACATCTTTTGGACATACATCTATAGCTTAGATGTTATCTGCATAGAAGCCAAGATTTCAGGAAAACTGACCAATTATTTGTGTCCTTCTTCAAGAACAAATTGGGTAAAGCAGTGTCTATGGTGACCCTGACTAAATGGTTGACTGCTTGTATATCCTTTGTTTATAAATAAAAAGGTTTTATACCTAAGCACCATGAAGCACATTCCACGAGGTCTGTAGCCGCTTCATCTCCTTGGTCAAGAGCGTCCATAGCGTATATTTGTGCAGCTGCCACTTGGTCTAATGCTCATACCTTTACTTATCATTACAAGTTAGACATACCTTCCAGAAATAAGGCAGCATTTGGCTCTGCTGTACTCTGCAATATCCTTCCGTGAGGATCACACACAGTTCATCTAGCTGGGACTCTATCCAGTCAGTTGTGGAATGAATGAAAATGGCTATGTCAGATACAAAAGTTATGAATTCACCATAATGATGCATCTGTGTTGTCCATTTTCTTTCTTCCTCAACTCCCCACCCTCCAATCCCATTCCCTTTCTTCCTAGTGGGACCTAGGATATGTTCCTTTGGGAACTCACCAGTTCCCTGTTTAGGCTCCAGCCTTTCTGTATGCCTTTATCATGCCTTTTCATAATTTTATAGTGTCATCTATGTGTTAGATTTGGGGCAGCAAACTTGATCTGAAGTATACCAGGATGGTGGGGTATTGTGGGTAAGATGGTGGGGTATTGTGGGTAAAGGGAGGAGCTTGAGAACTGAATCCGTAAGTCTAGTGAAAGCGGCCAAGTCTGATCCAAGGCCCATCAGTTGAGGAAGAATGAAATTGAACAACACAGATTCATTGTTATGGTGAGTGCATAACTTTTGTGCATACTCACCACAATAAAACTATTCCAGGCAGGCTTGAGGCTGGCTCTACTAGGGCCTTGGCTTGGTCTATGACTTTTTGGAAAGGGTAGGATTCTAGAAGTATTCTAGAAGTTGCAACTTGGTCCACTTTACATACTTTTACAAAGCACTATAAGCCTGATTCCTTCTCAAGGTCTAGATCAAGCTTTGCAAGGATCATTCTCCAGGGATTCCTGGACTCTTCTCTTTCCACCTCCCAAATATAGTAAGCTATAGTAATCTACCCATGTATGTAAAGCTAGTGCAGCAGTGATTAATATTATGAGCTTACTATAGTTGTGAAAGGAAACTTACCGTAACAGTAAATGTTTGAATGATCACTGTTGCAGTAGCCGCACCCCTACTCTTGTCTCCCTTGATTTCTAGTGTGTTTTTTATGCAAGGGTGTGGTTATTTACTTTTTGTTCTTCCTAGCATTGTCCTCTCAGGGCTCAGCCTCCCTCTGTCTGTTGGCATAAATGCTTAGAAGGGCTTGGCACCTACATCTGTCTTTTAGTCAGCTCAGTTCGAGCTTATAGAGAGTTTGGATGCATGGAAGGTGCCCTGAAACTTTGGAAGCTGTCCGCTGTTGTATCCTTGGTAGGATATAACCCATGTAGCTAAGGCTACAGCAGTAGTGATCAGTCAAACATCTGCTGTTATGGTAAATTTGCTTATAAAACTGTATTTTCTTCAGAATCTATTTCTCTAGTATCATAGGAAGCATCAGGGGTTTCTGGCTGACTATATTTGTAATGTATACAAGCTTGGAGTTTTCATCTGCTCAGCCAAACACACCCATGTCCTCTAAAAGAGTTTATCCCTTGTTAACACATGATGCTAAGACCATGAACTAAGGTAAAATGAAAAAAAAAAAAACTATATTGTATCTGATGCTGTTTCTTCGATCTGTTCCTGAAAGGTTGGGTCTCTGGATTTGATTTCAATCACTCTAGACATTGGATCCAAAGCTCAGGCTCCTCCTCTGATTCATAATTCCCTCCTGTCCCTGACGTTACCTCAGATCTTGTTTGCCATTATTTGATTCAGGCGTGGTCTCCGTTGCTCAGGCTTGCCTTAACTAAGTACCGATCTTTTGACAATTTTTTTGTATATGTTTCAGGTTTTTGATTGTTATAGCCTTATCAGGTTTTTGATAGTGTTAGTTTTCATTACCCTTACCTTATTGTTAGCTGCCAAGTTAGAGTGCCCTCTATTTCTCGTGCCTTTGACACTCTTTCTGTCAGCTGATAGTTTTTGTCTGGTAGTGCAGGTTTATTTAATTCTTAAATTTCTTAGTAGATGTACTTTATATCAAACATATTTAGCTGTGTGATGTGTTTTTCTCTTTCGCTCTCTTTAGTGTTTGTGGTTATTGGGAGCTTTTGTAGCATGGCTGACAAACCATCAGGCTTCAAAAAAATGTGTGGCCTGCGGCCACAAGATAGTAAATTCAAACCCAAACGCTAAGTGTATGTGTATATTGTCTTGGAGCTATCCACCTGGGTGAGCAGAGCCATTACAGAGCACAAGAGTAAAGTCTTTCTGAATGAACTTCTCCGTGCATCTGCAGGAGATTCATCCTTTATTCATTCTTCTGCATCTAGAGCTTTCCCCTCTGTCAGGAAGCTCTCTGACAGAGATAAGGGGAAAAAGTGGTGATAGACCAAAAAAGAAGCCTAAAGAATCCAGGAAGCATTCTCTGGATAGTTTATCTTCTACTGCTGTTTCTATGGCTCCGGCTCCAAAAATGTTGAAATCTTTATAGCCGATCTCTGTCTCTGAGCTGATAGTTGTCAGATCCAGTACACTTCTGCTTTTGGAGTCTAGGTTCTCCCCAGAGCCCTTTACCACTAAGATGCATTCTCCTTTCTTACAGAAAAAGATGTTTCATCAGTACAGAGGTTAGAAGGAGTTGCATTGTGCTTTTGTAGACTTGGAGAAAGCATATGACAGGGTGCCTAGAGAGGAGTTGTGGTATTGTATGAGGAAGTCGAGAGTGTCAGAGAAGTATGTAAAAATGGTACAGGATATGTACGAGGGTAGTGTGACAGTGTTGAGGTCTGTGGTGGATGTGACGGATGTGTTTAAGGTGGATGTGGAGTTACATCAAGGATCAGGTCTGAGCCCTTTCTTATTTGCAATGGTGACGGACAGGTTGACAGACGAGATCAGGCAGGAGTCCCCGTGGACTATGATGTTTGCAGATGACATTGTGATCTGTAGTGAGAGTAGAGAACAGGTGGAGGAGACCCTGGAGAGATGGAGATATGCTCTAGAGAGAAGAGGAATGAAGGTCAGCAGGACTAAGACAGAATATATGTGTGTGAATGAGAGGGAGGATAGAGGAATGGTGAGGATGCAAGGAGTAGAGGTGTCAAGGTGGATGAATACTTGGGATCAGTAGTTCAGAGTAACAGTGAGTATGGAAGAGAGGTGAAGAAGAGAGTACAGGCAGGATGGAGTGGGTGGAGAAGAGTGTCAGGAATGATTTGTGACAGACGAGTACCAGTAAGAGTGAAAGGGAAGGTCTACAAGAGGGTAGTGAGACCAGCTATGTTATATGGGTTGGAGACAGTGGCATTGACAAAAAGGCAGGAGTTTGAGCTGGATGTGACAGAGTTAAAGATGTTAAGATTTGCACTGGGTGTGACGAGGGTGGACAGGATTAGGAATAAGTATATTAGAGGGTCAGCCCAGGTTGGAAGGTTTGGAGACAAAGCCAGAGAGGCAAGATTACATTGGTTTGGACATGTGCTGTGGAGGGATGCTGAGTATATTGGGAAAAAGATGCTAAGGATGAAGCTACCAGGTAACAAGAAAAGAGGAAGGCCTAAGAAAAGGTTTATGGATGTGGTGAGAGAGGACATGCAGGTGGTTGGTGTGACAGAGCAAGATGCAGAGGACAGGAAGAAATGGAAACAGATGATCCGCTGTGGTGACCCCTAACAGGAACAGCCTAAAGAAGATGATGATCAGTCTTGCAGGCCATCATCCGCATAATTTTTATTTCAGTCAGTTCAGTGTACAGGAAGCCTTTCCAGAGTAGATGTAGATAGGATGATGATGAAGTTCCTCAGGATCCAAATTCAATTAGGAATTCTCCTGGCTTTGGCCACTGTTGGAGCCATGAGCATGGGCTGTTCCCATCATTGCATTATTGCTCTTACCCTGATCTCTGAGTGGCCGGATCTGAAGGATCTTCTTGCCAAAACCATGGGGACAGGTTGACTCTAATATTTTCAGAGCCATCCCTTCTGGAGTGCAGATTTTCCTCTGTCTGGGATGGTTTTAGGCTCAGTGTTTGTGGCCATTGTGAGACTATTCTTACTATGTGGTTATTCCTTTTCTAAGTCCTTGGCAGAACATCACACTGTAGATGTTCCTCAGAAGTATGGGAGAAAGAGGAAGCACATTGACTCCCTATGGAGTCATTAACTGAAGACACTGACTTTGGAGGGATTCCCCCATGTCCCCCTTGAGAATGTCTCTTTTGGAGAGATCCTTGAACTTTTGAAACAGAAAGTCGGGTGGTTTTCTGAAGCCCCCTTCCAGCAGGAATCAGTAGTTTTTGAGACCTTTGGGTTTGGCCCAGCTACTTCTTGGGTGATCCCTCCTGCTGATGAGATGTTTGACCTAATCTCAAAGCAGGCATGGAAGGAAATGGATGTAGCTGAACCAATTTCATGCAAGCCAGCTAAATTCTTATCATCATCCAAAGATTGTGTACATTGGAGGAAGGGTCTCACTGTCGATGCTATGGTGGTTCCCGTAACCACCAAAAAGGAGCTTACCAAAGAAAGGTTTTTCTGTCCACCTCTCTAATAGAGTGTCCAAGACATTGGGGCTAATAATTCAAGGGGCTTTTTTACTTCAGCAACACTGAACTACCTGGCACACGTGGCACAATTCCAGAGGGATTAGATGAAGGACCTCTCCAAATCTCTTTCAATGTCCATCTCCGCAGAGGACAGGAAAACTGTGGTATTGCAGCTGACCACCCTTTACTCCTTTTTGAATGTGTCGATACACCTAATTTGTAATGCGACTGAGGGTTATAAGAGAGCTGTAGTTACCTGCATAGCTGTAAAGATACATGCTTGGATGCACTTGTGTGACTTTGCAAACACTTCAAAATGTTCTTTGTCAGTGACCCTTTTGATTGATTCTCTTCTTTCCTAGCCTAAAGACATGCCACATGCTAAGCAAGATGGGAAGACAAGACCCTTCACAGGAATATGGTTTTGGGAATAACCCAGAGGTCAAAACCAGAAGGGAGGGAAGAAAGGGAGGGAAGAAGAAGGGTTCTCTACTAAAAAAGGGGAGATACAACCTCCTGGGGGGAAGGAGAAAAGAATGAGTAGACATCACATCAAATTGGCAAAGGTGGTCCACCCAACTGCTGCACTTCGGGGGTCAGTCAGGGATGGACATCCATCACCCAAGACACATAAGTGCAGAAAATCAAAAACAGAGGCTATTCAATCCTTTTTTCCCACCCCCCCCCTCTCCCCTTCATTCAAGCTCCCCAATATTGATCCAGAATTTACATAAAATTTCTTTTGGTACCAAAGAAGACCAAAGACCAGGTTTCTGATTCATCGAATTATTTAAAACCTAAAAGCTGACAACCCGAGCAGAAGAGATTTTTTTTTTTTTCAAAAAAAAAAAAAGGCTGGTTTTGGGAGTTTTGTTTCTTGTTTGTTCGTTGATTTTGAGTATTTGTATGTTTTTGGTGTGTGTCATAGGGTGTACATTAAATACTGGATTGTCAGCTTTCAGTTAACTAGGGCTGATGAATCAGCATTCACTTTTTTAAGCATTCGCTGATTCAATATAGACCCTAGTGGTCGCAAGCCATCTCAGACTGCAAAAGTTATGAATATTCCCGTATCTGGATGATTGGTTCATCTCTGCCCCCACAAGGAGTCTTCTTATCAGCACCAGGAACTCCTTGCACCATCTTTGCACTGAACTAGGCAGTGTATTGAACTCAACTAAGTCCACCTTTCTCCTTCTTCAGATGATAAAATTCATAGGACTCACATGGCTACAAAGTGACAAATAGCAAGACTTGCAGAGAATAAGTTGGCAGCACCCTCCACAAACAAGCATTGGCAGTTCTTTCCTGCCAGAAGCCAACAACAAGACTGATTATATGCCTTCCAGGATCTATGGCTGCTTCCATTATTCTGGTTCCTAGAGGCAGACATCATATGAGCATTCTTCAGTGTACATTTTCAGTGCAATGGTCCATCAGATATCAACCCATGAATTTTGAAGTATTTTTCATGACCATCTACAGAATGCACATATATAGATGGCTCATGTTCCCGAAGAGCTCTGAAGGTCGCCCCTTTTCCCTTTCTTCCCCAGGCCACACTAACTATGGATGCCTCCCAACTTAGGGGGGGTCACTACATGTGATGGACTGTTCAAGGCACATGGTTCTTTTCCAAGGCCAGCCTTCATATCAACATACTGGTGATGAGGGAAGTCACTGCAAGCCTTCCAGGACTCCCTGGAAGGCTTGTCGTTAGTCTGGTATATCAACAAGATGGGGGAACGTGCTACTATCTCCTATGTCGAGAGGCAGTGAGAGTTTGGCAATGGGTGATACCTTCTAACCACTTTCTTGTAGCATCCTGGGGAAAGCCAGTATTATAGCGGACACATTGAGCAGGTCTGTCTTTCTACCCCATGAGTTATCCCTCAATCCAATGGTGGCAGAGCAGATTTTCTGCCACTGAGGTCAATCATGCTGCATTCTCTTTGCCCTCCCTCACAACACAGTATAGCAAGTACTTTGCCCTGATCACCTAGAAGGGGGAGTACTGTGGGATTATCTGACCTGTATTTGGCTCCCTGGGCTCCTGTGTCTCTTCCCCCTACTCCTGTTTTCACAAAATTCCTGGAGAAAGCCTCTGAGAGGAGGGTTACAGTCATCCTCATTGCTGTTTTCTGGCCTTGACAGGTGTAGTTTCCCTTCCTGTGACATCATCTGATAGACCCTCCTTGCATAGTGGATCCCAGCCCAGACCTTCCCTCTAATCTGTCTAGAATGCCTCATTTGGGCATTCAAGGCCATAAGTTAATGCCTTGGCTTCTCCACTTGCAATGATGGCTAGTCAGTCTAGGCTTACCTCCCAAGCAATCCATATTCTTACTTCATCCCAAAGACTGTCTACTAGGAAAATTTACAAAAGCGGGTGGAAAAGGTTTTCTGTTTGAGCCACCCATAGGAATCTGGACTCTTTTTGGCTCTTCTTCCAGCCATTTTAGATTTTCTGGAATTCCCTTTCCACTAATGGACCAGCTGCTCCACCATTAAAGTCCAGCTAGCAGCTATTTCTAGTTTACATATTGGAGAAAATCAATCTTCTAGCACTTCAGTTACCTTATCCAAGGTCTTCCTCTAGTGTACCTTCCTTCTCAGACCCCCTGTTAGGGATCCTGCCCTTCTTAGGACATCACCATTATTTTACAGGCTTCAGTTATACCTTCTTTTGAACCCACAGCCAAGGTGAGCCATAAATTTCTGGCTTGGAAAACGTCACGCCTTTTTAAATTAAGAATAGCTCAACATTTAAGTGATATTAGATGTGCCAGGAATACAAATGCTCTATATAAACACAGTTTAAAACACTCTACTGTTAAAATTTCCTTTACCATCATTGATAGAATGCAAAAGAAAAATATGCAGCAGGAGGGTTTGCACTCTCTTTTAAATTATAAGGAACTTATGTGGATAATTAAATTAGGGGCTTTGTTTTCCCCCTGGAATCAATGAACAGTTGTAATTAACCAATGATAGACTTCTGCGGTGGTGCAGCAGTAACGCTGTTGCCTCACAGCAAGCGGTTTACCCGTTCGATTCTTGGCTGGAGTGCGGGGAATGCCTTCTGTGTGGAGTCTGCATGTCCTCCCCACGGTTGGGTGGGCGTTCGAATGACATGCATAAATGGGCGTACCTTCATTGAAGGTTGAACGTCGAGCTGGCACCTCGGCGTTCATGAAAATCTACTGCCAATCATTAGCGGACTGGAGTTCCGCTGTGGCGACCCCTAACCAGGAAAAGCTGAAAGACAATAACATTACTGATAAAGTTATGATATTTTCATATATATATATATATATATATATATATATATATATATATATATATATATATATATATATATATATATATTTAATTTGATGGTGCATTTTGTTAGCACTGATGAAGGCTACGAGCGGAAACCGATATGCTTTTTTACACCTTGTTGGTGTTTGGAATATATACTTTGCATGTACTTCCAGTCTGGATGGAATTTTCTTCAAATTAATTAAATATATTTTTTAAAGAGAGCATATTTGTGTGCTGGCCTGGTTGTGTTATGTAACTGTATTCTTTTTGGGTCTGACACCTTTCCATATTTACGTGGGGGTTGGAACTTTTTTTTGTTATGGCAACATAACTTTTTTATTGTACTGTTTTGGAAACAAGAACACTGCTTCATCTACAACACAAATGCATGCACTCAAATTGGATTTTGTCATTAGAGACCTGGACACATTCATTGATGATGAATGTCCCTCTGTCCACCATGCATTAACTATCATTTGGAAATCTTTTTACCTAGCTCAGCTAAAGGCATACCCTCCAGATTGGAATACTCTTCTCTCATCAGCCCAGTAGTTGACTATATTTCCCCCCTTGGCATGTAGCTGTCCAAACATATCACCAGCTAGGAAAAACGTTACTGTTTTCTTGCAATGAAAATCTTGGGTATGAGCTCCCCAAGCTATACAGTGCAACTAAAAACCCTGTTTCTCTACTCTGTTTCTTGTAAATGTCTGCATGGGAGCCTCTGTCTGGCCTACAAGGCAATAAATGATCCTGTTTTCTTTGATCTCTGATGTTTGTAACACAGGTAGGACCATAAATACCTGCTCTAGTGACCTAACTCTGCACTGTAACATTATCAGAGCCGGTTGGTGTGATCAGTTTATTTCCCAGAGAATCTTCTAGCAATAGAATAAGCCACTTCCCTGTATCAAACAAAGCAGCTCCCTAATTATCTTCAAAAATACACCCCCATTCTCACCTCCTGCCCATTGTGGATAGTGGGAGCAATTTGTGGGAACTGCAGTTGCTAGACTGTAAATGCTGTACTTGACTGGTTGTTTAATATCTACGTATGAACCTATATGTCTATATGGAGTTCAGTCTGTATAGCTGATGATGGAAGGTTCAGTCATAAAATGCTCTCAGGATGCCAGGCTTAAGTATGACACACTGGTGGGTAATTCATGGACTTTGCATTTAAAGATTGAGACTGGTGCATATTGGGGATTTCTCCTTTCTCATATTGATCTTGGAGTCAGTATTTATATATATATATGTGTATCTATGGGTCCCCTTCACATGGTCGACATTTCAGAATGTCGAAGACCACATGGCCGAGAACATATGATAGACATTCGAAATGTCAACCATGCGGAATGGAAAGATTTCCATCTTCCGCACTGTAGTGCGATCTCGGAGTTGGTATATTTAAGTTCCGGGGGGGGTGGGGATGGAGGCCCAACCCGGGGGGGTGCAGGGGTCATAGCTCCCCTGCTAGCAGCGTGAAGGTAAGTTTTTGTTGTTTTTTTTTTTTTGTTATTCCATGGTTGACATTTTGAATGTCGATCATATGGCCTCAGCCATATGGTCTTCGACATTCTGAAATGTCGACCATGTGAAGTAGATACATGGGTCCCCTTCAGCTGATCGAACTTTTCAAAGTTCAAAGTGCATATATCTGAGACCATATGATCAAACTTTTAAAAGTTCGAATGGTCGGAATGGAGATCCCCATACAGTGTGGAACGGGAAGATTTCCCATTTCCACAATGTAGTGTAATCTCGGAGTTGGTATATTTATGTAGTGGGGGGTGTGGGGGGCGCCATGGGGGAGGCTTGCCCCCTGCTACAAACATTTAGTATTGTTTTTTTTTTGTTTTGTTTTTTTTTTTAAATGTTCGAACTTCTAAATGTTCAATGTCATGGTCTCAGCCATAAGTTCGATCAACTGAAGTAGATCCATATATATATATATATATATATATATATATATATATATATATATATATATATATATATGGATTCACTTCAGAATATAGAATCCCAAAATCTAGAAACTCAAAATATTGAGACCAAAATTTTGAAATTTCTAAACATTGAAAACTCTAAACACTGAATCTCATAATATTGAAAACTCACAAGATATCAATGCTGACTATATTCCAGCAGAAGTATATACAGAAACAATTCAAAGACAAACCATATGACTTTTCTCGAAGTGTAAGCAGTGGGGCAAGCCCCCTTGCACCCTCCATGTGGGGGGCTGCACCCCCCACACCCTCTGCTACTTAAATATATTGACTCTAAGATTGCACTTAGTGTAGTGAAGTGCAATCTCGGAGCTGATATATATAAGTAGCAGGGATTGTGGGGGACGCAGCCCCCCACATGGGGGGGTGCAGGGGAGCTTGACACTGACAGGACGTAAATCTTCAGGCAGTAGCAGATTAAATGTACCTTGGGTCCTGGGCATTTGTCAAAATATGGCCCCCATTCACACTTTTGGATCATGTATAAATGCACATAACCTTTTTGATTCACATTCTTGATTGTTGTAAATTACACATCTGTTGTCAGTCTTCATTCATTCTTGACTGATGGGTTCGGTTCCAACCTCTCGGAACTGACTCAGCTGTTATATATAGCTCGTGCCAACCAAAAACTCTCAAGCTAAGGCTCTACCCACAATGCCTGTCTTCCCATTACCTCAGATCTCATTTGCCGCATAGAAAATCGGATGCATCAGCCGATGCTGCCAGCTAAGTGCTTTAAATTTCTTTACTAAATTTTCCTTGCTTAGGTGTTTTGGCTAAATAGTTTCACAACTTTGTTGTTTAGTGAGTGACTGTGTTTCCGACGATTCTACCCACCTTTTTATTTTTCGGTAACTCTCTTTTACCATCGCTGGTATCAGGCCTCCTCTCTTCTATTACCATTGGTAGTTTTTAATACCATTGTTGGTATTCTTTCCCCTTTCTCTGTTTACCAATTTGGGTATTTTCTTATACCATTGTTGGTACATTCAAAAAAAAAAAAAAAAACTTTTCCTTTCTGTCCTCCCTTTATTCTGTATGAGTGTGTGCATGTGTGCATGCATATTAGTGACAAGCTAACCTTTCATTACAACAGAGAGGCAAAAGGGGACATCTGGATTTAAGCGGTGTCAAGACTGTGGCAGAAAAATGCACAGTTCTGATGGGCATCTTTCGTGTGTGTATTGTTTGGGTGCCCCTTACCTGGACTTGACTTGTACTATTTGTCAGGGCTTTAGCACCCATACCTTAGCTGAAAGGCGCAACAAACTTATTTTAAAAGGTTATTAAAATGTCCTTTTCCTGAAGCCCTATTTAATTTGGAGACTTCAAAATCTCCTAAACCTGAAGTAAAGAAGAGAAGCCACTCTGTGCCGACCTCTCCTATGGCACATCAATCTAAGTGATAAAAAACATAGGTTCCCATGGTTTCTTTGAAACCTTAATCCAAGGTACTGAAATTGACAATAACGTCTACCATGGCACCAAAAACAACTAAGTCCTCATTGGTGCCGACAGTCATTGAACCAGCTCAGACAAAAGTCTGTTCGGCTCCAGCCACTACTTCGGTGCCAACAACCTCTTTAGCACTGACAGTAGTTTCTGTTCAGCCTCCATTATCATCTCATTTAGTTCCACAATCCCCATTCATACGTTAACATATGATGCTGAAAATTGATGTATCAGTTATCCCAGGACTGGATATTCCCATTCAGTGGACCCCTTTTTGGGTCAACAACTGAGCCCATTTCTGGATAGGCCTGAGTCCCCTTTGGAAATGTCAATCTGTTCCTCCAGGAGTCTCTCAGAATTGGACATAATCAGATTAGTGGACCAGCTTTTAGCAGCCAGAGGCCTTCCTACACCTTCACAAACCTCTCTCCCACCCAGTGCCAAGGCTTATTTTCCTAGGACTCCTCCAGTTTTTCTCCTTTGACCTCTTTACAGGGTTTGGAGCCCTCTGCTTTGACACTCCCAGTGCCATCTATATCTGTGCTGATGGTGGATCTTACCTCAGTGCCAGAGTCGACTATGTGGTCTTCAGCTCCTTCAGAACTATTGCACACCCAGAACTACGGTTTACCTGTTGGTTCCAAGATCCTTGAACTAGTTCTGGTTGTTTCTGTGGTGCCATATGTGGCTCTTGGGACCATGGCAGTTTCAAGCCCTCTCTCAGCTCCAGCTCTGGGTGGCAGCTTGTCAGAGTGGGGTGTCACTCCAATTCCGAGGTTGTCTTTCTCGGTTCCGGGCTCCCATCCCTCTTCGGGTGGGCCTGCCTTCCAGATTATCAAGAGATCTTTGGACTCTGCAGGCTCCCAGCTTGTTCCACCCTCATTGATGTGCCATATTTTCTTTTCATCTGGTTTGCAGCTGTCATGATCTGCTACATCTGGACAGTGGGAACAAGAGCTGCAAGATACTCCAGTTCAGGGTCCCCCCTCTTCGGAGTCTTCCTCAGAACTTCCTCCTGAGAAGCCATCCTGTCAAAGTACATGCAAGAGGAAGCACCTAGATTCTCCAGAAGAATCAGTAACTAAAGACACAGATTACGATGAAGGGGAAAGGTCCACATGGTCACCCACTGAAGATGTCTCCTTTGTTGACATCCTGGAAATATTAAAACAGAGGTGTGATTGGAAGCCCTCCAACCCATCCTCTGAGGAATCTGTGTTCTTGCAAGCTTTTTGTGCCCACCCATCTACTTCTTGGATGACCTTGCCCACTGACGGCCTAGTCAAATTGATTGTTCAGTGAGTGTGGAAGTTTTCTGATTCCATAGAACCTGTTCACCAGTGACCAGATAAGATTCTTTCAGCCCTGGAAGATAAGCCCCATTGGTCTAAGGGTCTAGCAGTGGATGCCATGATAGTGGTCTTGGTCACCAAAAAGGAACTCGGCGAGGAGTGTTCACCTGTACATCCTCCTAACTGAGAGTCCCGGACAATGGACAGATTCGGAAAGCGGGTCTTTGCTTCAACGACCTTTGTTATTCAGTCCTTGAATTTCTTGACACACTTGGGATCTGATAACTGAGCTTTCAGACACCCTTGTAGGAGCAGTGTCTGATGAGGTGTGAGATAAGGTTGCCTCTCAGCTTGCCACCCTGGAGCCGATTTCAAATTAATTCATGCGGCTTATTGCTCATACAGCCAAAAAGACATCTGGAGCAGCGGGAACAGGTGTTACCATTAGGCGTCATGCCTGGATGCATTTGTGTGATTTTACTGAGCCCTTTAAGTCTTCCTTTATCTATGCTGCTATTGATGGTACTTCATTGTTTGGCCAAAAAGAGACATGCTAGCCAGGTGTGAAAAGGACAGAAAGGCCCTTTCTGCTGTGGATGTTCATTTTTCCACTCCACAACAGCCTTACTCCAGGAATCAGAGGAATGGAAAAATGTGGTTCAAGAAGACCCAAGGGCCTTTTTGAGACACATGTGGTGAGTATTTCCCCCAGGGCAGAGGGGGGAACTCTTCTGGAAAATGCCCCTCCCATGGCAGAGGGGGTCCATGTAACCAAGGCTCCAGAGATTCCTTTTCTGGACAGCCCTATCAGAGGTTCTGAACGGAGGCCTGATTGCTTACCTCTGGAAGCAGTCAGGGGAAGATTTTCTCTGCACCATTTGGCCTGGCTTACAATAACTTCAGATACCTGTGTGCAGAAAATAATTACCAGAGGTTATCACATTCCCTTCAATCTCTTGCCAAAACTCCAAAAGTAAATCCCTGATGTTCCAGCCAGTCAGAGGGATCTAGCAGCAGTAGAAATTCAAAAGCTGCTACAAAAAAAGAGTCATCCAAGTAGTCCCGCCAGACCAAATAGGATCCGGATTCTACTCAAGATTCTTTTTAGTGCCAAAAAATGCATGGCAGTCGTAGCAGCTCACATGAGACTACAGGGATTATGAGTGTTAAAATCTGTTTATGAATGTGTTTAAATGTGTCTTAATTAGTTCACTGTTAATTAGGTTTTATTAGTTTGCTAGGAATGTACAATTTGATAAACTGCTTATAAATGTGTTTTAATGTATCATAATAGTTCACTGTTAATTAAGTTCTATTAGTTTAAAAATCATTATAATATGTTTACGTAATTCTTGTTATTTGTCCTTGGAGCTTTTCTCCCCGGGCCTCCGCTGAAAATGGACACATATCCAGTCAGACTTTCCCGGTCAACAAATGTAAAATAAAATGAAATAAATAAATAAATAAAAAGTCATGGGACTGAAGACCATTCTTGACTCTCAGCCTATTGAACAAATTTGTGCAACAGACAAAATTCCAGATGGTCATGGTTCAGTGTATTCTTCCCTTTCTAGAGAAGGATGATTGGATGTGTGCTATAGATCTTAAGGATGTATATTACCACATAAAGATGGACAAGCACTCCAGAAGATATCTCTGCTTCTGGTTAGGAGCCAGTCATTACCAATTCTGAGCGCTGATCTTTGGTTTCACCACAGCCCCTAGGGTGTTCACCAAATGCATGGCAGTCATAGCAGCTCACTTGAGACTACAGGGATTCTGGGTGTTTCCATATCTAGATGACTGGCTCCTCACCACCCCCTCCAGGTATCGACTGCTCTGTGCCATAGACTTCATTTTACATCTTGTTGAAACACAAGGCATTTCAGTCAACAAAGAAAAGTCACAGCTGACTCCCACACAGCATCTAGAGCTCATCAGAGCAAGATTAAATACAGTATCCTGTGTGGCCTCCCTTCCTCTTCACAGTTTGTTAAAGCTAAGATCGCAAGTTCAAATGATCATTTCCCAAAACAAAGCTCCCACTCACCTGGTACTACAAGCTCTGGGAACAAAGTCAGTAATGATAATGCTAGTTCCCCTAGTGAGATGTCATATGAGGCTGCTTTAATGGCTCTTGGTGTCACAATGGTCTCTTCTAACGCACCCTATGTCCCATCCAGTCTTGATAACCATTTGCTGCAAAAAGGAATTATCTTGGTGGATGAAGCCAGTAAAAACTCTATGGGGTTGTCCCTTTCCCCCTGTCAGCCCAAGGCCGTAGTGACCACAGACACTTCCCAGATTGGGGGGGGGGGGGGATTTTCTGTGAAAGACTGTTCAAGGCACTAGGTTCATGCAAGAAGCCAATTTGCACATCAGTGTCCTAGAATTGAGGGCAGTGCTTTTAGCATTGCAAGCATTTCAGGCTGTCCTTCATTTGGGAGCAATTTCAATCCAATCAGACAACATATCTGTAATCTGGCATATCAACAAACAAGGGGGAACCAGGTTCTACCCTCTATGGTGGGAAGCCCTAAGGATTTAGCAATGAGCAATCACTTCCAACCACTTTCTGATAGTAATGCATATCCCGGGAAACTCCATTGTAATTCCGGACAAACTGAGCAGATATATCATCCTGCCTCATGAGTGGTCTCTCAGTTCCAACATAGCAATGAAGATCTTTCGTCAATGAGGTCAGCCTTGCTGCATCCTGTTTGCTTCTGCCATAAACCACAAATGCAGCAGCTACTTTGCCCTAATCCCCCTTCATGGGGAGTCCCCGAGAAATGCACTTCTCCTCGACTGCCACCCGGACTTCTGTATGCTTTTCCTCCAGTTCAACTAATTCCCCATTTCCTAAGGAAAGCCCAACAGTTGAGAAGCAAACTGATTCTCATTGCACCTTAATGGTCCCGTCAAGTCTGGTTTCCCTTTCTTTGGCCTCACCTGGTTCACCACCCATGGACTCTGGATCCGGCTCCAGACCTACTGTCTCATCCTCAGGGCCTGATGCATCCCAGTCTTCAAAATCTCAAGCCGATGGCTTGATTTCTCCAATTCCATTAATTGCCAGGCAGAATAACTTGTCCTGTCCAGTTCAGAAGATACTTCTGGCTTCCCATAAACCGTCCACCAGGAAACTTTATCTCAGCAAATGGAGAAGATTTTCAGTTTGGGCATGTAAAAATGGCATTGACCCTTTCACGGCATCAGTTGATAAGGTCCTGGAATATTTAGCCACATTATTTCAAATGGGGGCATCTACGTCTACAATTAAGGTTCATTTAGCTGTCATTTTGAATTTTCATAATGGTTTTGATGACCATCATTGATGTCTTATCATCTATGCAGATTTTTCTTAAAGGTCCCCTACATTTAAATCCCCCTTTCAATGATCCAGTGGTGCCATGGATTTGACCATAGTCTTACAATGTCTAGTTCAACAACCTTTTGAGCCAGAAGCTACTTGTGACCTCAAGTGGTTGGCTTGGAAAACCCTCTTTCTAGTAGCTATCATGTCTGCTAGGAGAATTTCAGAGTTACAAGCCTTATGCATGGATCATCCATATATTGTCTTCCACAAAGAAAGAGTATCACTCAGAACCAATCCCATCTTCCTCCCCAAAGTGGTATCAGAGTCCAATATCAATCAGACCATAGAGTTACCAGTCTTCTTTCCAAATTTTACAAAGGAGAGTACTGCTTGTACTTGTTGTACATCCATAGACAGTTACATTTTTTACTCCTCTAGAAAATCTGACCAACCATTCCTATCCTTTTCAGGTATTAGATTGGGCAAACCTGTATCAAAGGTTGCCTTGTCAAAATGGCTAAGAGACTGCATTACCATATACAACCAAAATAAACTCAAACTGTCAACTACAGTCAGAGCGTCTTCCATTTCAGATCCTTTGTGGAAGACATATGTGCAGCTACAACTTGGGCTACTCCACATACCTTTATCACTCATTACAAATTAGACATGGTCTCCAGGGAAAGAGCATCCTTTGGATCTATGGTGCTCAGGAATATCCTTCCATAGGGCCCCCCCAGGATCTAAAGTAGCTGAGGACTCTGCTCCATCAGTCAAGAATGAATGAAGATTGACAACATCAGATAAAGAAGTTATGTACTTACCATAACATTCCATCTGTGTTGTCGATCTTCATTTATTCTTGACATCTCACCCTCCTGCCCCTTCCTAAAGGCTCCTGGACATTTTGGATCTAGTCCTGGGATATTATAAGGTTATATCTTAGACAGAGCTTCTGTACTTTCTTAACTATTAGGCAAACTCAGTCTGAGGTAATGGGAAGAGAGGCATTGTGGGTAGAGCCTTAGAGAATTTTTGGCTGGCACGAGCTGTATATAATGGCTGAGTCGGTTCCGAAAGGTTGGAACCAAACCCATCAGTTAAGAATGAATGAAGATCAACAACACAGATGGAACATTATGGTAAGAACATAACTTCTTTTTATTGTTTTATAAAGCAACATTTGTTTGTGCGTGTTTCAAAGTTGAGTAGTCTTGAACTTTTTTCCAGTAAAATGCAAAAGAAATTATACTAACCAGCAATAACAAAATTACTCATTTTGGAACATTTCAACCATAAAAAAACACTCAGACTGCTGTCAATATAATCCACCAATGTCCACACCCATCAGTTGCAGTCACTTGACTGTGTACACATCAAATATTGGATTATTAAAAAAATGTCAACAGTAAAATATTCTCATTTACTTTACACAGATATTCACTAGTCCTGTAAAGCCAGATCAATGAGTGTTTAACTTAATCATGACAATAAGATCACTCATTTTCATTCACAGACAACCCATGTACTCAGCTGCTATAGCCATATTGTTGACTATGTTAACTTAAGATGTGCGATTATGGTAAAAAGTAAAATATTGCTAATGATAATAATAGTAATAATAGCAATAATAATAATAGACACAGAAATGTACTTCAAGACGTTCATCTTATTGATCATTGCTGCAGTGCTTTTGCTATATGGGTTATTTCCTGCCAAGGATATAAAAGCTGGCCAACTTCCAAAGCTTCAGGGAACCTTCCATGCACCCAAACTGTCAGGCATTTTGAGCTGAGCTGACTGAAACACATGTTTAGGTGTGAAGCCCACCAGAGCTTTTCCGCCGCAGAAGAGTACACTCCTCTGAGCCTTTCGAGGATCGGTGGTTGGCTTGTGGTGTCCTTTGCTGTGCAGATACGTTCTCTTTGGGGGAAAAAACTTCCATTTTCTTAATTTTGTTGATGTTTTATTACTTTCCTCTTCAGGAAAGTTATTTTAAAGCTAGGAGTGTTGTGTTTTAATGGACTGTCTCAAGATTGTAATGAACTTTCAAAATAAGCTCTCATTTTTTCTGTCAGTTTAAAATTGCTGCAAAGTAAATGAAAACATTTTTTTTCTGTAGAGAAATTTGTTCATTTTACTTTTATGGGCTGGCATAGTATTTTAAAGTGTTTTGCTGTATTCTTCTGTAAAACAAAAACTAACTTTTGTGGACTGGTAGTTTTTACCAGCAGTTGCTACTTGTCTTCCTGGGAAAGAGGCACCATTTTCAGCTTGACCATGGAACAGACTAACAGTCTCATGGTTGGTCCTTCTACCAGCCACAAAACAAAAAAAAAAAGCAAACAGCCTTTTCTACCACAGCAGGCTAGCAATTTGCCTTAGCTGCAGGTGAGTGACTCTGCTATAAACATTTGTTGTAACTTATACTACTCATCTTTTACCTCAGATCTCTCTGGGATAGCATGTACAGCCAGTATGGATCGGGGGCTAGCCACATCCTCTACAGCTATTGAGGTCCTCTCAGTGGACAAGGGAGAGTCATGCTTGTTGATCCTGGGAGAGGGAACAAGAAAGGGAGTTGTGTGGGGAAGTTGCTGCTGCTGCCATTAGTAACACAGTTGGTCCCATTTTGTCTGTCACAAAGAAACAGAAAACTCATCATCTACTCCAACTAAATTTTCTTCAGCTAAGAGTAGTTTATCGGGTCTGGCTAAGGGTTTAATTAGGCTATTGATTCTTTTCATAAAGCATTTTCAGGTAAAATAAAGAGGGCTTTATCTTTTCCTGAAGAGATTCAAGATTTAACCTGAACAGGAAGATACAAGGATGGTTACATTTTTTTTCCTCAAATTTCTGATTCAGACTCAGAAGAGAGCTTAGATTCTGATTCTTGCTGTGGGGGTTTATCTTTCTCTGAGAGTATTGCTAGAATGTGCCAGTGTGTTTAGTGGGAGAACACTGAGGGTTCTTGGTCCCGCAAGAAATACTATGAGTATGTTATACAACGATTTTCCAAAACATAAACCAATTCCTCTTTTTCTGTCTGATTTAAAAGATGTGTGTGTTACTGCCTGCAGTTTTCCTGATAGCCAGCTGCTCTTAAAAAGGCAGATAGGATGTATAAAGTTCCCCAGTCTTTTAAAATGTTATAGCTATTCCCCAAACCTGATCCTGCAGCTATAGCTTTAGATGAGATCTCACTGCTGCTAAACACGTAATTCCAATTTTGCTATTTCTGATAAGGATGGGAAAATTATTGATCAGTATGGAAAACATGTATATTTCTACAACTTTGATTTTCAAAATCAAATTTTGAATTGTCAGGCTGGTATTTTGAAGTTTGTTCTGACAAATTGTGAAAGTATAAGAAATGTATTATCTGCAGTTGCTTTTTGCACAAGGCATTAGTCATTGGTTACAGTTTGTGCATGACTCATACTTCTCCCAGGGATATGGCCACCGGTACTGTTTTGAAGGGGTTGCATGGCTGCATTCTCAGAACCTCCTAGATAATGTGTAAAATGAGATTTTAAACAACAAAATACAGGTAAACAGATATTTAAGAAGTAAGGCAAGAGGGTTCCAAAAAGAAGTCTCGAACCTCCAAAAACCAAGGACAGTCCAACAAGTCTGAATGATTATTCAAGGGACCGTGTGAACCCCTCCCAGCCTGGTCCCTTTTTCTTCCAGAAAGTCTGAATCTCCATTTTAAATATCATCCATCTAGGTTGCAGATGGCAATAATTCCTCTTTTCCAAGGGTATGATTCCTCGTCCTCTAGATCAGACTCTTTTGTTGCAAGTGGTTCTTCATTACATGCTGTCCAGAGGAATGACAGAACCAGTTTGCTCTTTCCAGATGGGGAAGGGTTTTTATTCAAGGATATTCCTAGTGCCAAACAAAGAAATTCTTTCTTAAACCTGCTTGTGATAGCGCCCAAATTGAAAATGACGTCACTTCACAACCTGTTAACCCTTTCTTTCTCTTTCTCTTTCAAGTTTCCTGGCAACACCAAACTTAAAAGATGCTTAGCATCAAATCTGTATTCATACAGACTTCAGGCGTTTCTTAATGTTTTGTGTGTCTGGATCACATTATCAGTTCTCTGCCTTACCCTTTGGACTATCCACTGCACCATGAGTGTTCACAAAGTGTCTAATTCCAGTTATAACTCATTCCAGGTTACTGGGTATACACATTTTTCCTTATTATAGACAACTTACTTATCTTTCCAGAATCTGTTTCAAAGTGTCAGGAATATCCATATTGGTAAGAGATCTCTTACAAAAGCTGGCATGCCAAGAGAACATTCAAAATTCTTTCTTGACTCCTTCACACAGGATTGTGTTCTTGGGATGTCAGTTAGACACCTCAGTTCAAGCTTTCTTCCATAGGAAAAAACAGATCTTTATCTAGATTTATTTCTAAGGTTTTCCAGTCAGACTTAGATTACTGTGAGAGAATACCTCAAGATTTCAGGTCTCAAGATATCTGTAATTCTCATGATATCTCTGGCAAGATGCCACATAAGAAAGATACAGTGGTATCTGAAATCTCCTTGGTCCCAACATCAAGATCGTTTATCTTTTCAAATCTCAGTACTGTGATTTGTCAGAAGAGAAATATTTTGCTAGAGACAGAAAATATCCTTAAATCCAGGTCTCCTCTTCTCTCTCCCTACTCCAAAGCAGTCAGTCATCACAGATGCTTTGGACTTTGCTTGTGGAGCAGTTTCAGGTGGAATAAAAGTGCAGGGGCTGTGGGACACCAAGGGCAGATCCAAGCACATAACTATCAAGAAAATTTTTGCCTTGATCAGGGCATTCAACTCTCCAAACCATCTTTGGTCCCTGAGACCATTTGCAGGCAAGTAGAATCCAGTTAATAACCCCTTTTCAAGCTAACCATGTTAGCTTAGAATATACCTTCTCAGCATGATCTCAGTGCACAGTCTGACTCTACAGACATCCTGCATTCTATAAGAGCAAAACTGCTTGGCAGTCGAGCTGAGCAGGGCCAGGACAAATCCTCATGAACAGAAACTGGATCAGGGATCTTTTTAGATTTGGTTAATCTGTTTCTCAAGAAGACCTCTTTGGCTCGTCTTGCCTCCTCTATGAACAATCAACTGTCAAGATTCTGTTCTAGAAGCCTCCACCAAGATCACTGTGGTCCAGCAGCTGTGTTTCTTCCTTCTTTTGGAAATGGCCAGGGGCAATTACTACAAGTGTACTCACTAGCTCTACTTACACAAGAACAGGGGTGTTTGATACACCAGTCATTTCAGTTGACTGTGTGGATGATAGGGTCTTAATTCCCTTTAGGCATATGTTTACTGAGGTTCTGCAGCAAGCACTAATGGAGGCAAGAAAGCCTGCTAGTAGAAAATCATATATTAGCAAATGGAAACAGTTTTCTAGTTGGTTCCAACAGCATATCCAGCACACATTCAGGGCTAGTTGTTCTGTAGTAATACAGTCTTTTTCTGACTTACTATCCAATGGCCTTTCTTATTCCTTTATCAATGTTCACTTATTGGCCATTTCAGCATGTCTGCCCATTGAGACTCCTCTTTCAATTCAGCCTCATATTCAAATGTTCTTAAAGCGGTTTTGCACAAGGAGCTTCCAAGAAAATCACTGGCCTGTCCCTGAGATCTTGATTTTGTATTAAAGAACCTTTCACTTGCACTATTTGAGCCAGCTAATATGTCTGATTTGAGTTTTTTAACATGGAAAACCATTTTACTGATTGCTTGGACCTCTACATGAAGAGTATCTGAGCTGTAAGCTCTTATGATGAGGCAGTCCTATCTCAATTTCCATATGGAAAGAATTTATTTGAGAACTTGTCCTTCTTTTATGTCTAAAGTGGTATCCAAGTTTAGTTTAGGACAAACTATCCATCTCCCCATTTTATTTCCTGAACCCAAGGATGAGAGATAAAGAATAATCCATACCTTGAATGTCCTCAGACCAATCAGGTACTGTATTTCAGAATTAAATCTTTCAGATCTTTGAATCAACTGTTCTTTTTTGTGAAGGTAGGAAGAAGGGACAACATGTGTCAAAACTGTCTATTTCAAAATGGCTGTCTAAGGCTTTTACCTTATACTCACCATAACAAACTATTCCAGTCAGGGTCAAGGCTCACTCTACCAGGGCCTTAGCTTCATCTAAGGCTCTCTGAAAAGGGTTGGATTCTAGAAGTATCCTTGAAGCTGCTACATGATCCTCTATACATACTTTTACAAAGCACTATAGACTTAATATTTCTCCAGGCCTAAGTCAAGCTTTGCCAAGTCCATTCTCCAGACGCTCCTGGTCTCCTCTCCTTCAACCTCCCAAACATAGTTAGTTAAGGTAATCTAGTGAAATAGCTAAAGCTACTGCAGCAGGGATAACTATGATGAACATAGTACATTTCTGTAAGTAAAACCTACATAATAATAGATGTTTGAATGTTCACTGCTGCAGTAGCCACTCCCTCCTTCCATCTCACTTGTTTTTTGGTGTGTTTTTGCATGGTAGGGTGAAGACTTTTTTTTTATTGTTCCTAGCATTGTCATTTCAGAGCTCAGCCTCCATATTTCCTGTGACACAAAAGCTCTGAAAGGCTTTGCACCCAAACTTGTCTTTTAGATAGCTCAGCATGAGCTGCTCAACAGTTTGGTCAAGTGGATGGTGCCGTAAATGTTTGGAAGATAGCCAGCTGTTATAGCCTTTGCAGGATGTAACCCATATAACTAAGGCTACCGCAGCAGCGATCATTTGAACATCTACTGTTAGAGTAAGTTTACTTATACAACTCTGCTTTCCTTTCATATGAACACACAGCAGTCACATAAAAAGTAACCCTAATTTACTTAACAATTTTAAATTAGTTCTATCTCCTGCAGAGACAAATTCATAAACTGTAAAGTGAACAGTTAACAAGACAGTAAGTTACTTTCTTCCATAAACAGCCTCTACCATTACTCAGCAGTTTGAGTCACTTTGTTGACTGTGTATATCTTGTACAGCTGATTGTTGGGGTCAGTATCCCATTGTCGAAAACTGACAATGTGAAACAGCTAAAATATTGAAAGTGCCATTAATCGAAACTGTTCTTGTGGGGGGGGGGGCTGCACCCCCACCACTAATTATATACACCAACTCCGAGATTGCACTACAGTGAGGAAAGGGCAAATTTACTGATCCTCACTGTACCGTGATTCCACAAGAACAGTTTTGATGAATGGCACTTTCGATATTTTAGCTGTTCGACATTGTCAGTTTTCGACAATGTGATAGGAACCCGATTGTTGTAAAAGTATTGTCCAGAGTAATGTATTTCAGCTTTGCTTCACCCATATAGTAGCCTTATTAAAGGAATCTGGCATGCTTCACAAAATTCACATTAGTCCTGCAAAGCCTGCCAGAATAATGAGCAAATGACAGCAGTCAGATATTTTCATCCACATACAGTCCTATACCGAATATAGTCCTGTTGCTATGTACACCTTAGATGTCTGATTTTGGTAAAAAAATATTTATGGAAATGATAATGCATTTCATGTTTGTTTCACACAAGTGTACAGTAGCAATGGTAAAGTATTCCAACTTATTTCACACACATATTCACAGTAGTTTTTCAAAGGCATACTGGTTAAATTGATCAAACAAGATGAGATAAACCATTTTTATTCATACAATGCCATCCCCCCAGTTTTTATAGACACATTTCTAACAGTGTACACCCCAGATATCTGAATATGATACCAAATAATGGCCATAGTAATGCATTTCAGTTGTGTTGCTAATACAGTAGCCAAAGACTATTCCATCTTTCTTCAAACAAATCAGGTTAGTTCTGTGTAGTCAGCCCAGAATGAGTAAACAGCAGCAGTCAGGTGACTTTTTATCCACACCCATTCAGCATACCCAGGCCACCAGTTATAGCTATTTTGTTGATTGTGTGTATATCTCATATGTCTGATTGTAGTAAAATAAAAAAAGAAATAATTATAACGTATTTTAACTTCATTTCTCACAAGCCAACAGCAGCAAAGTACTCTTACAGAGTCCTTTGTGCCCAGATTTGTTCACTTGTCTGCTCTGATTAACAAAAAACTCTTACTTTATGCTACTGTAGGCTAGTACTTCTCTTCTAAACCATGAGCTGTGACCATCAACTTTATCATTTAATATCCATAGGCTGTGCTCTTAGTGAATGAGTTAGCAGTGCTGAACATAACGTAACACTTTTAAAATAAAATTATTCATTGCTGTATATTTAGTGTCTGGCTGTGGGTCATCCAAGAGCTTTGGGCCCCCAGACAGGTGTGCAAATCATCCATATTATAATCATGTGCTTATCCATATACATACCCACATCCATTTTGTATTCAACTGAATTCTCGTAATGGTAGCCCCTGCATGCGGTAGTCTACACAGGACTGTGACACTCCTAGCTCAATAGTTCTAGCAGCTGTAAGCGAGAACAACAGAAGTTGGACTGTATGAACCACCAAGATCACTGTATTCTTAAAGTGATTAGAATAAGAATTGTAGTGGTATTGGAAGGGATAAAAAGCAAACTAAGCAACAGTTTTTTGGAATGAGAGTGTAACACCAAGCAATTTGAAGGTAATTTTGTAAAAAAATAAATATGTGCTGTGCATGCTGAAAACCCTTACAATTATTTGCAAATTCCAGTTTTATAACATCTAAGTTTGGGATGATAGCCATATTTTAGATCCCCTGAGCATTACAAATCACAGAGGTGACTTTTACAGTCCTAGAAGATGGCCCAAGAAAGGAGCAGTTTCTTAGCTTTTGGGGTATAGAAGGTCTTTAGATAATACACATCACATATTTAGTGATAATTAATCTTTATATTGGCTTATGCCAGTTATTTAATAATGTAGACAGTCTTAAACTGGTTTGGCCTTAGGAATAAAATCAGTAAATGTGTGTGTGTGTGGGGGGGGGGGGGTAAAGGCTTAATCTGAGGGCAAAAACATAGCACTATGCTTAAATTCTATCACATATGATGTTATATGTAGAATAGCAAAAAGCAATTTCTTTGCAGTATATTTCTCCATTTTCTTAAACATGGAACAGTGTCATTCTCAGAATTTAAATGAATAGATGAGCCTATAAAAGTAAATATGTATACAATACTTCAAACTACTGCATCTGCTGCTTTTTGACCTCTATAAATGCTTATTTCATTTTTTGTTTCAATTCGACACATTTATTAACAATTAGCAACAGTCCTGTGAGATCTTACTATTATGTAACTGAGCAGAACTGCTCTGTCACAGGACTGTGCTGACTTGATTGTGCTGAAATATACCACAGGAAGCTGTACTAGGATTTTAGAAACTTCATCAACAAATGAATTAATTTTGTAGCCTTATCTGATCTTAAAAGCAGTCATAACAGTGACCATACCTTTAATGTTTAATATTTGCAGGTTTTGAAGGAGGAAAAAGACAGCAAACTGATACCATTGTACCTGCCTACCCTCTTCCCTAGAGCATCTCAGCTGTGGTAGTTTCATCAGCAGGTGTGCCTGATGTTCTTTGCCTTTTTTTTTAATAAAATAAAGAAATGGCCCAAACTGCAACTCTTCAAAGTTGACAATAGGCCCCCTGGAGTTGTGGGCTCCAGAAGGCTGTCTAAATCACCCCTGTTATAATCTACCATTGTCTTCAGGATCATTGATCATTTGTTTATTTTCTGTGAAGATAAGTAAAAGGAACAAGCAGTGTTAAAACAGGCAATTTCCAAATGTTTTTCTTATACTGTATTTTTTAGTTTCAGTATATCAGGCCACATACGGTTAGTTACACTTCCAGGCAAAGTCAGGTCTCACTCTGTCAGGGGTTTGGCTACTTCAGTGGCTTTCTGGAAAGAGGTGGACTCTAGAAACATTCTGGAGAGAGCAACCTGGTCATCTGGGCATACCTTTACTAAACACTATAAACTAGTTTATTTATCTAGGTCCTCAGCAGGCTTTGCTAAAACTATTCTCCAGGAGCTCCTAGTTTCTCATCCGTCTTCCTCTTGCCTTTCTTTTTAAGCCCTGGTCTTTGTCCCAAATAGCTTAGGCTACTGCAGCAGTGACCTAACGATGAACACAGTACAGTTGTGTAAATAAAATTATTATAACAGTACATGTTAGAATAAGATCCCTGTTGTAGTACCTGCACCCTCCCTCCACCTCCATTTTTTTTCTTTTTTTCTTTTTTTGGCCAGGGTGTGGCTTTATGTGTTTCCTTTTCCTAGCACATGTCTAGCTATCATGGCTCTAACCTTCCTCTTTTGAGGCAAAATAGTTCTGAAGGTTTGACATCCTAGCGAATAATTTTGTTCTGCTTTCTAAGAGCTGTGCAGTGGCTAAGGAATGTAAAAGGTGCCCCAGAGCTTTGGAAGCTAGCTGCCTGGTCCAATCCTTGGCAGGCCATTACATGTAACGTAGGCTATTACAACAGTGATCTAATAAAACATCTACTGTTATGGTAAGTTTAGTTACACAACTGTACTTTTCTTCAGTTTACAATTATGGCTGAAGTGAAATTTATTTTTCACATTGGCTGCCAGCTGTGCTATGATCATAATGGAAGACTAATTTTTTACTTGTCCTCTTTATTTAGCCTTGCTTCCCTCCTGGTTTTTACTTTCCAGTGCTTTCCCTTTATTTTAATTTCATTTTTGTTCCAGTTTGACACATTTAATAACAATAGGCTCATTTGGGAGCTAAAATACAAACAATATAATCATTTGTGATACTTTTGTCAACATTAATATTTATTTAATAGACATTTGATTACCCATTGCATTAACTTTTATTTATTTATGTATTTATTTGAATTTGTTAACTTGGGAAGAACATTTGTGCTTGTGGACCATTCACACATTCAAGCCGGAGTTATAAATAAAATAGACATTTTACAGTACACAGTACATCAAAACAATGGAGAAGCAAAAATATATAGTATAATTCAAATGTAAGAGTTTTACAACAGTATAAAATGTGCTAAGAAACTTTGAGACATAGTAGACATAAAAGTGAAATAATAAATCCAAAACAGGTTCGAGAAATCAGCAACACAGTCCAAAAACGGTCAAATAACACTATTTATTCCACTTGTTTTAAGCGCTTTTCGTCAGCCTGGTAGAAAACTTCTTCAGAAACAGTTACAGCAATAAAAAAACTTCCTTTTAACTAAAACAGGTGATCAGCATTCACCAATTGTATCACTATGTTCTGCTTAAACAAACACAATTTAAAATTAAAATGAAGACTAATAACCAGAAATAAAACATCAAAATAAGTCAACACATTTAAAAAGTGTGAGCTGTGTACTAGGTATTGACATGTCTTCAGAATTATATGTTGTTTTAGACTTCAGTAACAAGATTGTATGGAAAAATAAAAATGCTACAGAATGTACAGTAGTGCACACAGGTAACACTTGTAAAAAATTGAATGCAAATGTACAGAATTTGAAGATTTATTCACAACAGGAACATGCAGATATATGGGTTAAAGATAAAATAAATTCCAGTTCAGTTGACACAGCTGAAGTTCTCAGAAAAACATATTAGGTGTGGCCAGTAAGAAAAAAAAAGGTAACAGTATGCATTTACCATTATAGAAACATGTGTTGTGTAGGGTATACCAGAAATAACAATCAAGTTAATTCACAGAATAAATGGTTTACAGTTACAGATCTGGCAAATTAATAATTTGTGTTATTGTTTTGTTTAGCAGGCAATGTTAAGACCTTTATATTATGGTATTTAGCGTTGCAATGCATAAAGAATATATTGATATAGGCAGAGACAAAAAAGCATTCACAGATATTAAATGATGTTTTGCTAGTTTACAGAATGTAAAATTTGAAGTCAATGCTACATTTTAGAAGTGACAGTACAGTCAAAATTTCCGATCTCTTGCAAGAAAAGAGTGCATCATAAATATTATGTGTCACTAAAACCTTAGGTTCAGCTCTTGTGTTATACTTGTATAAAGGGCAGACAAGTTGAGTTCCAGAGTTAGATCAGTTCAACTCTAGTAATAAATGTGTATACTATATGAAGAAACTTCACATACTTGTATAAAGGACAGAGAAGTAAACTTCCAGAATTAGATCCATTCAACTCTAGTAATAAATGTGTATACTATATGAAGAAACTTCACATACTTGTATAAAAGACAGATGAGTACACTTCTGGAATCAGATCACTTCAACTCTAGTAATAGATTTATATATGTAAACAGTTTAAGACTGTATATATTTCATGTAGAAATGGCAGATCTGATATTGTCAATTTTTCATTTCGTTTTCACATATGGGTTTGGATTAGATGACTCTGATGTAATGAATCAGATGTGACTCAGCCGTTACTAAGCTCTTGGCAACCAAAAAACTCTTGGACACCTCCCCTTACCCATAATGCACCTTTCCCTGTTACTCCCAGATCTCGTTTGCCACTTCATGAAGACATGGTCTGAACCTTTTCCTCTTCCGAGAGCTAAGTCTTCCAAATCTGCTGACTCAGTGATTCGATCAGAGCCTTTGGTACTGAGTACTTCTTCCTTGGATCTGGCTTCATCAGTTCCGAGCCTATCCGGTCATAATACGTCAGAGCCATTGTGGTCCAATCCAGCCTCTAGCTCTTTTAAACCCACTGCATCCCTGCCAAGGACTCAGTATTCCCCATCTGTAGACCCTGTGACTTCAAGGGTACTGTCTCCCTTTCTAGGCACGTCAAAATCACCTTCAGCATTCTCTTCCTGTTCAACCAGAAGCCTTATGGAAGAGGACATGGAAAAGATAGCCCAGAAAAGTTTGTGGGTGTAGGGCATTACTATGACCCCCTCGACATTGACCCAAAGGTCCAAGATCTATCCAAGCCATCCACTATCCCCTGGTTTCTCCTCCAACTTCAGGACAAGCCTCGGAGTTCTCAAATCCAATAAACCTGGTGACTTCCAGCTCAGATCCAAGGATTTCTTTTTCTTTGAATTGGACTTTTTCTCAGAGCTTTTCAGGCTTCTCGGAGTTGGAGAGCTTTTTGAGCAGTAGCGAGCCTGGTGGACCATGGGTGCATTCAATTCCCAGAACTTCTGAGCAGTCTATGCAGCTTGGGGCTTCTGCACAGGTAAGCTCGGTGCTGGCTTCAACCTCGGGCAAGCTGCCTTCAGAACTGGAGAGGACTCCTTCCCACAAGCATGGCTTTTCGAAGACAGACTTCCTCTCCATTCAGGAGCAGTCAGCTTTTGGATCTCTGAAGAGGGCTACAGCTGCCTCTGCAACTAGGAAGTCATCACCCCCTCAGATCCTCAGCCCCATCTAAGCCCTCTGTGCACATTTTCTGTTCAGGACATTCCACAGGGACAGTGGGACCTTAGGCCCTAGGATACCCATTGGGATACCCCTGTCTCTTCTAATACCTTCCCACAGTATCCCACTGAGGAATTCCCTTGGAAGAGGACCTGCAAGAGGAAGCATTTGGATTCCACCAAGGAGTGAGCCATGGAGGACTCTGACTTCCGCACTCCAGAGTACTAACAATCAGGTGCCAAACACACAAACTACTCCAGAACAAGATATCCACCCATTATGTCTTACAGGTTCTAGGCTCAATGGCTGCAGCTATAGTCTTGGTACCACTGGCGAGTTTCCACATGCGAATACTACAATGGCTTCTGGCTACACAGTGGTCGATTATCCATCAACAGATGTCTTATCAGATACTCATTACGGACACCTGCAGAACAGCTCTGTCATGATGGATTCATTTTGATCAGGTAACGCAAGGCTGACCCTTTGTTCCCCCTCACCCTCAGGCCATGGTGACCATGGACACTTCTCAGATAGAGTGGGGGGCATTACCTGGGGAAGACAGTTCAAGGCACCTGGTCTCCCGATGAGGCCAATTTACACATAAACTTCCTGGAGATGAGGGCAGTGCTTCTAGCATTGCAGGCTTTTCAGGTTTCTCTTCCTCTGGGAACAGTGGAGATTCAATCAGACATGTCTGTGGTCTGGTGCATAAATAAGCAAGGAGGAGCCAGATCAGACCCCCTGTGTCGAAAAGCACTCAGAGTGTGAAAATGGGTGATCTCATTCAACTGCTTTCTTGTAGCGATGCACAATCTGGGAAAGTCCAGTATGATTGCAGACAAGTTGAGCAGATACATTCTTGTGCCTCATGAATATTCCCTCAACCAAAAAGTAGCGGAATAAATTTTCCGCAGATAGGGCCAACCCTGCTGCAACCTCTTTGCATCCCCTCTGAACAATAAATGCAGCAGCTGCTTTGTCCTAATGCCCCCAATGGGAGAATCCCTGAGGGATGCTCTCATACATGATTGGCTTCCTGGTCTCCAGTATGTCTTTCCCCCTACCCCTTGATTCCCAAATTTCTCCAGAAAACAAATAGATTGAAGAGAACAGTAATCCTCATTGCCCCATTTTGGCATTGACAAATCTGTTTTCCCTTCCTTTGGCCTCACGTAGGGGAAGAACACAGACCATCTGTCACACCCAACAGGAATGATTCACCCCAATCTGTCCAAACTCAAGCTGACACCTTGGTTCCTCCAATTCCATTTATAGCCAGACAACCTATGCTCTCCTCCCCGGTTCATCGTATTTTGATATCATCCCATATGCCATCCACTCAAAAGCTGTATAGGAGCAAATAGAAGAGGTTTGTAATCTGGGCTTAGCTACATGATTTAGATCCCTTCACAGCACCTGTTCACTCCATCCTAGAATTTTTGGCTTGCCTCTTTGACAGTGGGTCAGCTGCCTCTACAATTAAAGTGCAGTTAGCAGCTATCTCTAGTTTTCACAGTGGGAAGGATAACTTTTCACTGATTTCCAACAACCTTTGCAAGGTCTTCTTGAAAGGAACTCTGTTACTAAGGCCACCCCACAAGGATCCCTCTCATCCATGGGACCTAAACTTGGTGGTGCATCATATCATCCAACCCCCTTTTGAACCGCAATGACATGTGATATAAAATTTTTGTCTTGGAAGACCATCTTCGTAGTAGCCATTACATCAGCAAGAAGAATATCAGAAAGTCAGGCCTTATCATCTCAACCTCCTTACCTAATTTTCTGTAAAGCCAAGGTTTCTTTGTGCACCGACCCTTCCTTTTTACTTTTTGTTTCTGAGACTAATATCAATCAAACCATTAACTTGCCCATTTTCTTCCCCAACTTCACTAATAAAGGTGAATACATACTGCATTTGTTGGATGTCCATAAGCAATTACATTTTTATCTGCACAGGACAAAAGAATTTAGGAAAGCAGATCAATTGTTCATTTCCTTCTCAGGCCCTATGAGGGGCCTATAAGTGTCCAGGGTTACTCTAGCAAAGTGGCTGTCTGACTGCATTGCTTTTGTCTATACTAAATAAGGTATAGATCTCCCCAGACCTGTTCAACCTCACTCAACCACAGCCATGGCTACTTCAACAGTTTTTCAGGCTAATGCATCCATGGATAAAATTTGTGCAGCAGCCACTTGAGCAAATCATCATACTTTTATCACTTATTACAAGTTGGATTCGATCTCCAGGGGAAGAGCCTCCTTTGGGTCAATGGTTCTGAGGAACATTCTATTATGAGTCCATCCAGGATAAAGGTAGCTGGCGACTCTGTCCCATACATGAGGACAAAATGAAAAATTGACAATATCAGATAAAGAAGTTATGTACTTATCATAATGTTCCATCTGTATTGTCAATTTTTCATTTCTTCTCACAATCCCTCCCTCCAAGCCCCCAACCTTTTGCTTCTGGTAGAACAGAAAGCTAATTTGTGGGTCATGTTATCTTCTAGATACTCCAGAATGGTCTCCTTATAGGCTTTTCATATAAAATATTTCTCCATATTTTCCGTCTGGAAATAATCTTAGCATAGAAGATCTGTGGTAACTGGGAGGTACATTGTGGGTAAAGGGAGGTGTCCAAGAGCTTTTTGGTTGCCATGAGCTTAGTAACAACCAATTCAGATCTGATAGATTGGATCCAAACCCATATGTGAGGATAAATGAAAAACTGACAATACAGATGAAACGTTATGGTAAGTACATAACTTCTTTTTTACCAAGCACACCAGAGGCACTGACTTACATAACTGAGTTGTCAGATTATAGGCCAGCTCAGCAAGCTGAATTAAAGACAGCACTGTATGCCATAAAACAGTATGGTAAAGATCAATTTAGTATTCTTAGTGACAGTTTATGCAGTTACAGTTATTATTATTTATCCAAGAAAATTGTAGGTAGTAATGATAAATCCTTGCAGCATTCAGTAGTACTGAAAGAATTCAATGATGTCAGTTAAAGAAACAGCTATGTTATGATCTCAGGGTCACAAAGTAAATGTAGGAGTTCAACAGTTACAATTAATTTTATAGAGGTGAAGAAATGCAGAAAATGTTGAAATATTAATACAGTGTTGGATTACCACTTTAGTTTCATTTGAAGTTATGACAGGGAAAAACAATGCCACTGAGTTTTCCTGTTTGACTTAGTAATAGAGTTACAGCATTTCCATTTTTCTGTAGTATATTATCAGTTTACTTACAGACTTGCAAGAATGTATTTATTAGTAGCATTAGTTTAGTTCACTATAGTACATTGTCAGATTTCTTACAGACTTACAAACAATTATTAGCAGCACATGTTTATTTTATGCAGAAAAATGTAAAAAAAAGTCAGAGCAACAAGCAATGCTATCAGTTAGTAATTGTTAAAGTTGCAAATGTTATTTAAGAACCTGACACTGCTTTTTTGTGCTTTGCAGAAATAATTTCCAGGTTGATTTTGCAGCTTGATTTTAAATATAGTTAAGAACATCAGCTACTCTGCCTTACACAAGAAATGGAAAAGGGGAGGTTTGGAAAGCCTAACTGTAAAATCAAAAGACTTTAGGGAGGCCCTTCCAATACCTCAGTGAGGCTCTTCCAATACCTCAGCAGTGACTGGGACAATGCAGAGTAAGGCCTAAACTTGACAAAAGCTGTGATGCACAAGTCAACTATCTACAGAAAATGTGTGTTTGGTTATTTCTTCAATGTTTGTTAAAATGTGTTTTCAGTTATGCAAATGTTCTCATGTTTTTAGACAGTTGTATAATTGTACTAGTTTTCAGCTAATGTTTTTGTCACTCATCCCTCTAACACAGATGACAAACAGGCGGGGTAGTCCTTATTTATTGGACGAAAGTGCTTATCTGCATTTCTTCGGTGGATTTTTTACTGCTGCTTGTCTTGGATTAATAAACTTTGTTTTCACTACTTGAGCTTGGACTCATATTGTATGAGAATGTGTGTGAGAGGGACAAATCCAGCTTCTTCTGCTTGCACTACTTGTTTTTGGCTCAGTTTAATTTGTTGGTTCGGTCAACTATAATAGCACAGGATACCCAGAAATAATTTGCTCCACTGCACGTTGAAAGACTTCACTTGCAGAATTTATCCCAAATGGCATTCTCAAAAATCTGTGCCTTCCAAATGGAGTGCTGAAAGTGTTTAGCAACGAAGATTTCTTGTCAAGCAAAATTTGCCAAAATGAACTCTTTCCATCTAAGACAGAGAAAACAGTGGCATTTGGCATAAGAGCAGTGACTTCTTTGACTGTACCCATTGGATAATGAGGTCTTTTCAGAGCCTTGTTCAAATCTCATGAATCAATACATATTCTGATGTTGTCTGAGCTTTTTTTATGAACTACCACCATGGAAGATACCCATTCAGTCAGTTCATCAACTGGACAAATCACACCTTGTTGCACCATTTTGTCTAGCTCAGCTTTGACTCTGTTCTGCATAGCTATTGGAACTTTTCAGGCTGGCCCAATAAATGGGCTGACATCTGGGTCAAACTTCATGTAGTACACAACTGGAAGCTTGCCTAGTTTGTCTTCAAAAAGATCAGCATAGGTAGAAAAAATAGACTGGGCGAAATTAGAATAGTTGAGCTAACATGATGAACTTTCCTGTTAAATGAAAACAGTCCCATTTTCAAACTGTCTCTGAGCCCTAATAATGACTGGACATGACTCTTGACCATATGAAAGCATTAATGAGCCTTCCATTTGAATCTCTTCACTACCATAAGCAACAAGCTTCACAAACTTTGCCAAATCAAGCCTTTCACCAGCACATACTCTAGCAAATGTTTCAGAAGACATAAGATTACACTTTGAACCAGTATCAACTTTGAGCTCTATGGGTTTGCATTTATCTGAACAGTACAATATACTTCATTCTTTGCCCATAAAGTACTGCATTGACTTTTTCACTAAGCACTGGCTCACCATCAACATAAAAAGTAGGTTATTGGCTTTCTAATTGATCAAATTGTTTCTTAAAATGTTCCCTTTTAATAAAAGAATGTGTGGTTTTTGATTTACCAAATCTTTTCAAATGATTCCAGTTATTACATTTGTGTCATTGTTGACCAAAAGCTAAGCATTTCTCTTTTTTAGATTCATGATTGCCATCACAATTACAACAGTTGACAATGAAATTGGGTGTTGGCCCTTGCTTTCAGTTTGCTGACTCACTCATGCTTCACTGAGGCTGTGCAAACTCTAGAACTTACTAGAAAGCTCTGGGGTTTACCAGTTGGTGTTGCAGGGGCTAAAGTTGCTGCCATGTGCTCAGGCCTGTTTCTTTTAACCACGTGCTGCATGCTATCAATGTGAGCTTTAGAAGTTACCGGAAACATAACTTTCTCATTGCTAAGCATATTTGTGTGCTTTTCTGTGAGCTCATATATCTGACAAACCTCAGTGGCTTTATTCAAAGGTAAATCACTGTCATGAAGCAAAATCTTCCTCACAGCATCATCTTTAATACCACACACATGTCTGTCCTTTATCTACTCATCCCTTAAATCACCAGACCTGCATGTTTTAGCCTTATTTCTCAAATCAGTTATATATGCTGCAAATGTTTCACCAGGCTTTTGATCCCTTGTGTAAAGTACATGCCTTTCCATTGTAATGTTTGTCTGGAACTTACACATTTCTTTAAATTTGTTTTAAGCCCTCAGGGTCTTCCCTTGGCTCAGCTGGTGCAACAATATGATGGTTTCCCCCTCTCCAGCAAAGATGGCAGGTGCATATACAAATAAACATTCCCTTTCAGTGGCTTCTGACCCAGCTAAATTAAGTAGAATAAATGCCTTTTTACGGTCATGTTTATCAGGAAATACAGCCTGTATGAAAATGTCGTACTCTTGCTCAAAAACTCTCCAGTTCTCTGCAATATTAGTATCAAACACAAGTGGACATGGTCTTCAAAGTCCTTCAGCCATGCCAAGACATTATGCCCAAACACACTAAAATATGGCCCTTGTAATTATGATTGAAGAAGTTGTCTCTCTGCAACTTGCAGTAACACTCAAATTCACAATAAACTCTTCGAAATACTGTAATTTGAGAATTTTGCTCTGAAATGGCTGTATTTTGTGAAATAAATTTACTGTAATACTGCACAAACATGCAAACACTTCATACACTTCTGATAACTTGGATAGCCTTAATTAATACGAAACATACTTGCTTTGAGAAAAATGTAGTCATTTCCTTTTATTTTATTTGTTTTATGCAATTCGGACTTTATTTCAAACATTTTCCATAGTAATTTGAATATTTATATCAATACTGGACATTTTGACTGATTTAAATATCATTTAGAGTGTTCTGTATGCTTTGTTTCATATTTTGTGAATAAGAAATAGTTTGAGTAAGTTTTAACATCTGAAATATGTTTCTGATCTGTTTTGTGAATTATACATGCAGTATAGATGATCCACTTCTGTATATTCCACCAGTTCTAACTAGATGCCTCCTGAATTTAAAGTGGAGAAACTGCAGCTCTTTTTGGCCATAGGTTGTTTCATCCATGCCTTTTTTGATACCATGTTGCTCATCCCTCTAACATAAATGACAAGTAGGTGGGGTAGTTTGTTTACACAGAAACACATCAGGATGGATAGCAGCATCATTAGATATAAATAAAATGATTAATAGACAGACCTTACATACATACATGCTTACTTCTCAACAGCTTACTGCAAAATGGTAGTCAGGCTCACACGTGCTCAGTATTTATACACTTGTGCAAGCCCTTGGATAGCTTCTTAAAGAGACATACACACATAGATCTACAGTTTTTAACTATGTTCAGAAAATACTGACATAAAAAGTACTAATAGTTTAGTTTCCAGAATTTACCAGATTTCAGTTATGCCTTTATCTGTGTTCAGGTAACACTGGCAAAAAGATATTTCTTTAGTATTAGTTTAGTTAATTTCTAGAATATGCACAGCTATTTTAGATGTTCGGTATAAATATGTATCACTGAAATGTAAATGTCAGTCAAGATTCAGAATATGACATTCATACTCACTTATAAGTTCAGTATATTACATTTCAGTCAGATTTCAGAATATAACATTTATACTCAGTTACAACATGCAATTTACATCACACTTCACATTATCCAGCCATTAGTTTTAAGAGTAAAGTGACAGAATTATTTGTAAACAGCATTACTACATCACACATCACATTATTCAGTCATTAGTTTTAAGGGTAAAGTGACAGAATTATTTGTAACAGGCTTATTAAAATAAGTTATCTAAAGAATAAGTAGTAATACATCTGATATTGTTAATCCCCGTTCATTCCTTACGTATGGGTATCGGTTCTGACCTCGGAAACGAGCCAACCATCTTCCAAGCCCGTGTCAGCTACAAACTCTCGAGCTAAACTCTTACCCAGAATTCCCCTCTCCCTGTTACCCCAGATTTCGTTTGCCGCGCCGCCATTTGGTCGTGTCAAGCTACTTCTCTTAAGCTAAGTACAATATTTTGTTGTCATACCAGTCTAAAACAACTTTTTCTCTCAGAAAAGTTACTAAATTGTTTTCTCTTACCTTATCGCATTTAGCAACTATCCTTTCTTGAAATTTTTCAATCCTTTTTACCGCAAGGTATTTTTTTCTTTACCATCGTTGGTAGACCCCTTTACTTCATTACCTTCAGGCATTTCTTGTACCATTGCTGGTATTCTTTCTGTTTTCCTTCTTTCCTATCATGGCAGATAAAAAAAGATAGTCCAGGATTTAAGAGATGTTCACATTGTGGTCATAAATTACCTACTTCAGATGCACATTCTCTGCGTGTCTATTGCTTGGGTGTGCCTCATTTATCAGTTGATCCACCCTGTGGAATTTGTAAGAACTTCTCTAACAGGGCATTGATTGAGAGGAAAAATAAATTGTTATTGAAGGGACTACTCAAATCTCCCTTTTCAGAGGCTATTTCTGGGTCAGAGATCCCATAAGAAAAAGACTGATGATCATACAAAGGCCAAGTCTCTTCCTTCATCCCCGGCTGGGGACTCCCACGAACCGAGACCTAAGAAGGCTAAGCTTTCTACTTCGGATCTGACTCTTTTGGCTCCAGTGCTTTCGGTGCCTAGACCTTCAGCACCAAGGCCATCAGCACCATCTGTGATTTTGGCACTGACTAGCTTGCCCTTTACTGTATCGGTACCGAGGGGCTCCTCGGTTCAAACCTCTCTACCGGCACTGACTATCCAGTTGGTGCAGACTGTAACCCCATCGGCTCTGACACCTTACACGGAACCAACAACTCAGTTATTGACACCGATTTTTTCAGTCCCAGCCTCGGCGCCGACAACCACTTTGGCACTGACCTTATTGTCAGTGCAGACCATGACTTTGGCACCGATGATTTCCTCAGTGCAGACGTTTGTAGTTCAGTCCCTTGCAGCCCCATTGTTTTCAGTGCAGACTGGTGAGGTGGGCACTGAGCTTGTCTCATCTTTTTATAGACCTGACTCTCCCTCAGCCGTGAAATCCACTAAAAGCCTCTCTGAACATGACATGTTGCGTCTTGTGGATCAAGTGCTTTTGGCCAGAGGTATCCCAGCCCCCAGGACCTATCCTTCCTTGGGAGATGATCACCCTTTGCCAAAGACCCCTACTTATTCTCCGCCTTCATTGCCTTTGAAGCCCCTTGATATAGCACAGTCTTCCCCCTCTATGGTTCCCTTTATGGACCTCACTAAGGAACCACAGTTGCCTTCATGGCAGGAGACTTTTGCTATGACCGAGGATGTCAGCTGTGGTGTACATGATTTGGTGTTTCACAACCACCCAGGGACTCCGAGTCAGCAGGCTGAGCCACTTAGGGGAGGGGTGACCCCTGTCCTGGACACTCACTCCTCTTCAGGTGGACTGGCCTTCTAACTAATGGAGAAGGCTTTGGCATCTGCTGGCGATACTGTGCTGTCAATCTCCCTGCCCTTCTCTGGACTGCAATGTACACAAGTCGCTCCTAGTGGACACCGGGTGCAAGGGCCTCAGGATGTACTCCCACAGGAAATCCCTTTTGCGTTGTCTTCCCCAGCTTCTCCCTCTGAGGAAGTTCATCAAAAAAGCTCATGCAAAAGGAAGCACATGGACTCCACATAGGAGTCCCTTACTGAAGACACAGACTTTGATGATGGTGAAGGGTCTCCACAGTCACCCTCTGAGGTATCCTTTGGTGATATCCTCGAAATCCTTAAACAGAGAGGTGACTGGCAGCCCTCTAACCCAACCTCTGAAGACTCTGTGTTCCTGCAGGCCTTTCACACCCAGCACCCTACCTCCTGGGTTACTCCACCTGCCGACGAACTGGTCCGGCTCATCGTGCAGCATACGTGGAAGGCTCCTGACACCGTTGAGTTCATTCCCCGGAGGCCAGATAAAATTTTGTCCCCTCCTGCTACTGACCCCCATTGGTCCAACGGTCTTCCTGTAAATGCTCTGGTGGTGCCGGCCACAACCAAGAAGGACCTGGCGGAAGAAGAAAGCCAGACTGTCCATCCACCCAACAAAGAGTCACGGGCTCTGGACAGAATAGGGAAGCGTACTTTTGCATCAGCAACCTTTGCAATCAGGTCCCTGAATTATATGGCACACTTTACCAGGCTTCAAAAGGATTTAATTTCTATGCTGTTTGAAACTTTGGCTGGTGCCATGTCTGATGAGGTCCGTGACAAAGTGGCCTTTCAGTTGGCTACCACTGAATCGATATCAAACTCCTCCATGCATCTGATATCTCACGCATCAGAAGGAGCAGCTAGAGCAGTGAGTTCAGGCATTGTTTTGAGACGACATGCCTGGATGTGCTTATGTAATTTCGCAAAACCCTTCAAGGCTTCCTTTCTCAATGCTCCCATTGAAGCCACTTCATTGTTTGAACCCAATGTTAAAATCACACTGGCCAGATGTGAACAGGATGGTAAGACCCTTTCTGCCGCGGGTGTCCGTTATTCTTCCCCTCAACGTGCTTTCTCCAGAAACCAGAAGAGTGGGAAGATATGGTACAAAAAGTCTCAGGGTCCTTTCCATGACACACAGGCTGAGTTCTCCCCTAGAGGCAGAGGGGGAAACTCACAGGGAAGATGCCCTTTTCAGGGCAGAGGGGGTCTGCGTAACCAGGGTTCCAGGGACTCTTTTTCTGGTCAATCCTACCAGTGCTCCTGAAGAGTGGCCCAACTCATTTCCTCTGGAGGTGGTTAGGGGTCATTTCTCCTTGTACCCTTCTGCCTGGCTAACCATCACCAACGACTCTTGGGTACAAAGGATAATAACCAGAGGTTACCATATTCCCTTCTATCTTTGTCCTGCCCCACCCAACAAACTTACCCGACGTTCCACCTAGTCAAAGGGAAGAAGCAGCACTAGAGATAGCAAAGCTGCTTAAAAAAGAGTCATCCAAATAGTCCCTCCAGACCAGATAGGATCCGGATTCTACTCATGACTATTTTTGGTGCCAAAGAAAACCGGGGACTGGTGACCAGTTTTGGATCTCAGTGTATTGAACAAGTTTGTAAGGGTACAAAAATTCCGGATGGTCACAATACAGTCTATCCTCCTGCTTTTGGAAAAAGATGATTGGATGTGCTCGATAGATCTTCAAGATGCGTACTACCACATAAAAGTGGACAGGCCATCAAGAAGATTTCTGCACTTCTGTGTGGGATCCAGTCACTACCAGTTCAGAGTACTGCCCTTTGGACTCTCTACAGCCCCCAGAGTGTTCACAAAGTGCATGGCAGTCATCACAGCTCACTTGCAACTACAAGGATTCCAGGTGTTTCCATACCTAGATGACTGGCTCATCTATTGGAAGAAGCCCTGGCATACTCTCTCCACGCTGCAGAAAGGCTAGGCATAACCATAAACTGGAAAAAATCCAGTCTCAACCCATCTCAGTCCACAGAATTCATAGGGGTCATCTTGGATACAAAGAATTGCAGAGCATCCATTCCAGAGCACATAATTCTAAGGATAAAGCAACAACTGATCCCAATCCTTTCAAGGGAGAAATCCACAGCTCACTCTGTCCTACAGCTGTTGGGTTCCATGGCAGCCTCCATCACCATTGTCCCCCTGGCCAGGTTTCACATGAGGCTTCTGCAATGGCTACTGCTCACCCAATGGTATCCTTTTCAGTATCCTCTTTCAGTCAAAATTCAAGTAACTCACAGGTGCAAACAGGATTTAAATTGGTGGATGACCCACAACCCGTCACAATGGTCTCAACCCTTCTGCCCCCAGCAGCCCAAGGCTACAGTGACCACAGACACCTCCCTGATGGGGTGGGGGGCTATGTCAGCGACAGACAGTCCAAGGCAGTTGGTCTGAATTGGAGGCCCAACTGCATATAAATGTTCTAGAGCTGAGTGCGGTGCTTCTGGCGTTGCAAGCATTCCATCCCCTGCTGCCATCTGGGACTATTGCGATATAATCAGACAACATGGCGGTAGTCTGGTACATCAACAAATAGGGCGGAACCAAATCTTACCCCCTTTGTCGAGAGGCCATGAGGATATGGCAATGGGCGATGGCTACCAACTGTTTTCTTCTGGCAATGCACATTTCCGGGAGTTCCAACGTGATAGCAGACAGACTCAGCAGGTGCATTCTACAATCTCACAAGTGGTCCCTGAATCCCTTGATAGCAGCAGAGATCTTCCACCACTAGGACCATCCTTGCTGTGACCTCTTTGCATCCCCGACCAACTACAAATGCAGCAACTACTTCACCCTGATTCCCCCTCTGGAACAGTCACCCAGGGATGTTCTAGTCCATGATTGGCCATTGGGTCTTCTTTATGCATTTCCACCTCTCCCCTCTCATTCCCCAGTTTCTGAAGAAAGCCCATCAGTTTAAGAGCAAGGTGATCCTCATAGCACCATATTGGCCTCATCAGATTTGGTTCCCCTTCCTTTGGCCTCACCTACTAGATCAACCATGGATTCTACATCCAACCCCAGGGTTGATCTACCATCCGCAGAATCTGATTCATCCCAACTTGGACAGCCTGAAGCTCACAGCTTGGCTCCTCCAATTCCCTTGATTGCCAGGCAGAATGATCTTAAGTCTTCCAGTAGAATTACTTATCTAAGCAAGTGGAAAAGATTTACCTGTTGGCTGAAAGAAAAGCAAGTAGATCCCTTCTCAGCACCAGTGTTGATAGTACTAGAGTATCTAGTTGACCTATTTCAATCGGGTATATCTGCCTCTACCATTAGAGTTCATTTGGCTGCAATATCTAATTTCCATGAGGGTGTCCAAGACTCCTCTCTTATGTCACTCAAATTATGCAAGACCTTCATAAAAGGTGTGAATCATCTGAAGCCCCCTTTTAGAGAACCTATTCAACCATGAGACCTGTCATTAGTTCTACAAGCTCTGACAATGCCACCTTTCAAACCAGCTTCTTCTTGTGACCTCAAATATTTGTCATGGAAAACCTTGTTTTTGGTCACCATTACTTCTGCCAGACATATCTCTTAGTTTCAAGCCTTATGCATCAAGAGTCCATACTTGATTCTTCATAGAGATAGAGTGTCTTTGAGAACTAATCCTTCATTTCTGCCAAAAGTGATCTCTGAAATGTCCATTAATCAAACCATTGAATTGCCAGTTTTCTTCCCCAATCATTCAAACAAAGGAGAGTATTGCCTACATACCCTAGATATTCACAGGCAAATTCGCTTCTACTTGAACAGGACTAAGGCCTCTCGTAAATCAGACCAGTTATTTTTGGCCTATTCTGGACATAGATTAGAATGTGCTATTGCCAAGGTCACATTGGCTAGATGGTTGAAATACCTTGTGACCTTCATTTATACACAACGTAATATTCCATTGCAGACTACCATAAAGGCTCATTTGACAAGGTCGGTGGCAACTTCTGCTGCCTTCCATGCCAGAGCTTCTTTACATGACATATGTGCAGCTGCAACTTGGGCTATGCCTCATACCTTCATCAATCATTACAAATTGGATTTGGCCTCCAAGGGAAGAGCATCTTTTGGTTCTATGGTGCTCAGTAATGTCCTTCCATGAAAGCCTCCCAGGAATAGAGGTAGCTGGGGACTCTGTCCCATACCCAAGGAATGAACGAGGATTAACAATATAAGATAAAGAAGTTATGTCTTACCATAATGTTCCATCTGTATTGTTGATCTTTGTTCAGTCATTACGACCCTCCCTCCTTTCCCCTCCTGTGGCTTCTAGTGGATCTCACCATCTGGTTCTTTTAGGTCATTTGACCAGAGGTAACCTCTAACTTCTTTTGACTTGCAAACTCAATATGAGGTAACAGGGAGAGAGGAATTCTGGGTAAGAGTTTAGCTCGAGAGTTTGTAGGTGATGCGAGCTTGGAAGATGGCCGGCTCGGTTCCGAGGTCGGAACCGATACCCATACATAATGACTGAACGAGGATCAACAATACAGATGGAACATTATGGTAAGACATAACTTCTTTTTATTTACTATACTCAAGGCATAACCGGGCAGGCTTAATGTGTTAATTAGTTTACAGATTACAGTGCACCTTACATAATTATTGTACTTTTGACAGAAGGTTAAAAGGACACTGACAGAGGATGCAAAAGGATAGATCTGAAATACAGAAAGCATAGGTTACAGTAAACTAAATATAGGATATTTAAGACACAAATTTAGAAGGCAGACATCTATGACAGCACATAAAAATTAAAAAGGTAAATAAAATTATAGGTTCATAGGTGTGTACTAGGCTAATGGCCCTGGAGCCTTTACAAGCCTAGCCCATAGATGTGCCCTGGCATTGCTCCGCCCAACATTAGTTCCCAGTGCCACTATCAAGTTGAGCCACTGGAGTGATCCCCGAGGTGAACTTTCTATTTTCCATCCAATCATCAAGATTTCTCTTGGAGGGACAGCGAGGTGCTCTGCTTGACATGTATGGGAAGTCTATTCCAGAGCATGGGTAGTCTCTGGGTGAGGAACCTGTCCGTCCACCATGTTCTGTTGATTGTGGTAATGAGGTTGAGGTCTCTGGACCGTGTGGTGTGAAGGGACTGGGATTTCTTTAGATGTAGCATTTCTAACAGAGCTGGTTCAGACATGGCTTTGTAAGTCAAGCAAAGATTGCCTCTAAGTAGGTGATATGCGACAGAGGATAGCTGGAGTCTTTTGAGTCTGTTCGTGTAGGACATGTGTTTAATACCTAGGATCCTCTTTGCGAGGCACGTCTTTGGCCTCTTCAGCTGTTGCAGGTGTCTAGTGAGGTCCATGCCAAATGGGGCATTATACTCAATGATTAGTCTAATGAGGGAAGAGTAGAGAGAGATGATGATCTCTTTCTTCCTGGATGCAAAACCCTTCGTAATGAGTTGTGCCCCATAGAAGGACTTTCTGACCACAGTGGCAGTGTGTGGTGGTCAAAGGAGAGGTTGCTGTCATCGTCCCCAGATCTCTGCCCTCATATTCAGTGGGCTCCCATCAATGTGGAAATTAGTGGGAACTGAGTTTTTACCAAAGGGGGTGATGACACATTTTTTGGCATTAAGCTTAAGGCCATGGTTTCGACACCAGTCATTGGTCTCAGTGAGGCCTTTCTGTAGGATGTCTGCATCACTTGGGGAGTGAATAATGGCTCCCAGCTTGCAATTGTCTGTGAACGTGGTCAGCCAGAGTCCCTTTGTGTTAGCCTGGACTTCTGAGATGTAGATGCCGAACAGGAGAGGACCCAGGACTGATCCCTGTGGGACTGCACTCATGACTGGTCAGCAGTCTGACTTGGAGTCTACTACATTCACACTGAGTGTTCTATCTGTGAGCCAATTTGCAGCCCACCTAGTGATATAAGGGTTGATGCCTAATTTGGTGAGTTTATCAATAATTCCCGAGTGAGGAATGGTATCAAAGGCCTTGGCCAGATCGAGGTAGGCTGTATGCACTACCTTACCTTCATCCACAGCCCTGGTGACTGAAACAAAGCTGTCAACCAGGTTAAGCAGGCATGATCTCCCTTTCACAAAGTCAGATTGTGTGGGGTCTAGAGTTTAGAGATTTCCTATATCTTTGTTAATCAGGTCCATGAGGATGCGCTCCATAGCTTTACATATCAGACTTGTCAGGCTAATGGGGTGATAATTCCCAGGATCTGTAGTTGCTCTTCCTTTATGGAGAGGGATGACTGTAGCAGTGTGCCATTTGGTAGGGACAAAGCCTGAGGTGATGCTGTAACTGAACAGGGCACACAGATGTGGTGCCAGTTCGATTTGTAGTTCATGTAGAACACAGCAAGGGATCTTATTGGGTCCCATGGAATCTGTATTCTTGGCCTTGGACAATGCAGCATTAACCTCTGCTGCAGTAATGCTGGGTGCCTGGCATTCATCCATTATTGTGATTGGTCCTTTGGGGGGGGGTAAAGTTGGCACTGAATCTGTCGTCCAGTATGTTGGCATCATCTGTTGGCTCAGTACAGGAGGTACCATTGTGCAGTAACTCAGAGCACATCTGGGTATTGCTGTGGAGGTTCTTGATATAACTATAGAAGGCTTTCTGATTGTTTTTAGTGGATATTGCAATTCTGCCTTCATAGCTGGTTTTAGAGGATTTGATGAGGGATCTCAGCTTTTTGTTGAGGCTAATAAGGGAGTTTTTCCAGTCTTGGGATTTCACCTTTATCTACAACAGTTTTTTCCTTCTGTTGTAGAGTTTATTAATGGCAGGGGACAACCAGACTGGCTTCCTTTTTTTGGAGGAGAGCATCTTGGTTCTGTTGGGTATGGCTAGTTCCATGCATTTATATACATTTGTACAGTGCATTGGTGTATGATTTGGCAGTCATGCAGCTATTTTTCATTGGCATGGGTGCCGTGAAGTTAGCCACCTCTGTTTTTAGGAGGACAAAGTCAGCTTTGGAGAAGTTTTTCAAGGTGGTTACTTTTGTGGGGGTGTGTGGGTGAGATGTGGATTTGCATGGTGATTAGTTTATGGTCAGATCTGACCAGGGAGGACTTGACTAATGGTGTAGGGCAATGGTCGCCCATGTTAGTAATAACCAGGTCAAGGATATTGCTTCCTCTAGTGGGGGTCAAATGAGCTGTCCAGGGCATTGGAATTGATGAATTCCAGGAAGCATTGGGTCAGTGTATTGGTGCTTGAGTAGTTCTCCCAGTTGATCGAGGGGTAGTTGAAGTCTCCTAGTATGAGAGTGTTTGGTTGGATCTTGACAGATTCCAGGGGGGTTAGGAATGTGGAGTGAGAGTCTAGGGACATGGTTGGGGGTTCTATAGTATTTTGTCGACAGGTGAAAATGTCGACTCTGACTTGTTCAACACCAAAATGTCGAACTAAAAAATTAGTGAACGGCCAAATCACCAATTTCTTTCCAATGTAAATATATATATATATATATATATATATATATATATATATATATATATATATATTTATAAAGCTATATATAATAATCTGCTTGAAACTAGCATTTACTAAATGTTCAATGTGTATTATTATCTTGGAGATTTTCTCCCCGGTCCTCCGCTGAAAATGGACATGTATCCAGTCGGACTAAACTGGTCAACAAATGTAAAATAAAATAAATAAATAAATAATAAATAATGAAAAATGTAATGGGCAAAACAGTACTGTGTTTGAGGATTTAAATCTATGGACAAAAGGAAAAGGTTTAATTTGCTATAACAGGGAGCCATCATGGTACAATAGGGTACCAGTTCATAAGCTAGAAAATATAAGCAATAGTCAGTGTAATGTTTACCATTACAGTGTAGAGAGAAAGGGAAGAAAAATAGGCAAGGTTCATAGTTCGTACTTTGAGGAATGGTGAGGATGCAGGGATTAGAGGTGACAAAGTTGGATGAGTTTAAGTACTTGGGATCAACAGTTCAGAGTAATGGTGAGTGTGGAAGAGAGGCGAAGAAGAGAGTACAGGCAGAATAGAGTGGGTGGAGAAGAGTGTAAGGAGTGATTTGTGACAGATGAATACCAGTAAGAGTGAAAGGGAAGGTCTGCAAGAGGGTAGTGAGACCAGCTATGTTATATGGGTTGGGGACAGTGGCATTGACAAAAAGACAGGAGTCAGAGCTTGATGTGGCAGAGTTGAAGAGGATGGACAGGATTAGGAATAAGTATATTAGAGGGTCATCCCAGGTTGGAAGGTTTGGAGACAAAGCCAGAGAGGCAAGATTACGTTGGTTTGGACACGTGCTGAGGAGGGATGCAGAGTATATTGGGAAAAAGATGCTAAGGATGAAGCTGCCAGGTAACAGGAAAAGAGGAAGGCCTAAGATAAGGTTTATGGATGTGATGAGAGAGGACATGCAAGTGGTTGGTGTGACAGAGCAAGATGCAGAGGACAGGAAGAAATGGAAACAGTTGATCTGCTGTGGCGACCCCTAACAGGAGCAGCCGAAATAAGACTTTGTCTAACTTGACTGAAGACTCACACAGATAAGCTAAAAATGTGTATGGCATTTTCTTCATGCTGTTTCTGGAAGAGCAGGATTGAAAAAATTACATGGCCCAATCAGTTTTAGAAACCATAGAATTAAGAGACACTGATTTTCAGACTAATGTGCAAATTTTAGATATAGCACACATACACCAGAACTTAGACTTAAAAACTCTAAAGGCTATGGATTTAGGTAATGGGATAATCACTGGTGCAGGTATATTTCCTGCATATGGAGCTGTTAAAGCTGTTTGAAAATTATGTAAATTAGCCAAGTTGCTGGAGGTATTACTTAATAGTACCTCTGGGACCATAAAGGATATTACAATCTATCAGGACACGTGCAGATTGTGAGTGAGGTGGCATAAAGCCCATATAGTCAAGCCAGATTATAGTAGTTAGTAATACAGATATGAGGTAACTACAAAAGAAGGTCCCGGTAAAAAATTTATTAGGGACCTCGGGGGGAGCTCTTAGATTGAAATGTTTCACTTAAACGTAATTGTTAGGCATAAGGAAAGAATACGTAGTACAATAGGCCTGAAAATATAGCGTCAGATTTGTGTTTTCATTTATGCATGCAGTTTCAGGGAAAGACAGTTCAGAGGAAGGGAAAAGATAATCTTGTTGGCTAAGCATGAGATGTGCAGAAATAAGAGTTCTCAAGAGAAAGCTATAGAATGTTCCTTTCTGAAGGGAAAATATGTGTACTTGCAATGGAATGCTAGATAAAAAACAGACAGTTAGGCACTGTCAGGCACCTGCAAGACAAGGCCTGAGAACCGAGGTTAAGGGGTGGATGTGTCTCCTTGAGGAAAGTTACTGGACTGATGTAATATGCATGTGTAGGAGAGGGAAGTTCGTTGAAGTCTGGTACAAGACTTGTTCAGATATCATTATTGAACTACCTTTGTGCTTTCAGTTATTGGATATATTATGCTGCTATATACCATTTGAATATGTTGCTGTGACATTTATTTCTGCTGCTATTACATTATATGTTATTCACTACAATAAATTATTAAGCAATCCCTGGCACCAGAACTCTGATTTCTTACACAGTTTGCAATACTAATAAATTAGCCTCATGTCATAAAATCTGTGCTTACTTTTTAACTTTCAGTAACTTGCCATCGTTAAATATGTAAGTCTAAACATCACAATCATGTATTTTATCTATTTGTACTTAACATTAACATTAATATAATTAATATTGATCCATAAATAAACACAGTTAAACACACAAGTTAACTATTTACAATATAATGTGAGGTCAGGAATTAACCACTGACCATGTTTTATTTTTGTTTATTATAAATCTTAACAACTGGATCAGTGACTTTGCACCTTGTAATGCAATCTGTTTTACTAAACAAATATATGACATCCTCCACTTCAAGCTCAATTTTCATTACAGAATCCCATCTAGCCCACTTTTTACTAAGGAGTTCTGTTCCTGATCTCCAGTAGTTCTCGGTTCTATATTTTCGATCTCTGAAATATTTTTTTTCACCTCTTTCTTTGATGGCCTGTCTTTGTTTTTTCATTTTCTAGTTATAACTTTCTTAGTCATTATCACCATTAAAGATGGTACTAGTTTTACCTCTTCAGTACATTTTACTTTACACCAATTGAAAAAAATATATATTTCAGTTTTAAGGTCAAATTATCTTCCAAGTACAAGACTTAGTAAATTGTTTAGATCATTTTTGTACTGAAGCAACTCTTTACATTCCCAAAATATATGCTCACAGTAATTTCTTTTTGAACCATTATATCATCAACATATGCCTTGTTTCTGTGATAACATTTTTGCAAGTCTCATATCGGGTATAGAAATATTTGTGAAAACATTTTTCATGCAAAAATTCTAAAATTTCTCGATTTAGTTGCATATCTAGGGTTAAGACATATTTTTCTCCACTAATCTTCTGTAATATTTTTATTTAATAATTTACTCTATGCTTATTTTGCCTTTATGCTAGATTGTCTTTTCAAATATAATATTACATTATTTGTTTTACTTATTACTTTTATTGGGCTACCATTTCTGTTCTGGCTTCAATTATAAAACCTACTATTTTTGGTTTAACAAAATTATTATCCAACCTTTCCATATCTTCATTGTGGTCTAACATTAGACCAGTATATGCAAGTTGACCCAAGTCGGTAACCCAGACATTTGTCAAATTCATCCCATTTTATTACATAATTTCCTTTTCTCACCCGTTCCCAAAATCTTGGTTCTTTGTACTTTTCCCCCCAGATGTTTATTGCATTTTGTTCTGTGTCTTTCTTATTACTATATGTAATACCATTCACCAGAAGCACGCTTATCCTGTGAAGATGCTAAAGACACTCCTAAGTCTGAAGAAGCCTATTGGCGAAAGCGCTCACTTTGTTACTTGGAATAATATCGTGTTGGTGTACTTTGTTACTTGGAATAAAATCGTGTTGGTGTTTTAAAACGTTTGGCATTTTATACTGAACTGGTTCGTTGACCTTTTTGACAATTGTGGAACATCAGTATTTTGGACTTTGTATATCGAATAGAAAGGAGTGTCTTTAGCATCTTCACAGGATAAGCGTGCTTCTGGTGAATGGTATTATTTTGTTTTAGTATTGACACGCTATTCCTGATCTCCGCTTGTTTGCTGTGCATCTTTTTGTGGTGTTTTATTACTATATGTAGTATAACATGTTGGTGTTATTCTATTTCACCAATGTCTAATTTCCTCTAACATAAAGACTTTCTTAATAATTATATATATATATATATATATATATATATATATATATATATATATGGATCCCCTTCACTTCACCGACACACACAACGCTGACACGCAAATCACCGAAACCAGAAGACCGACAACACACAATACCGACAATACACACAACCATACATGCACTAACCTTAACCCTAACCCTAAGGTCCGACACAACCGCACACTTACCCTACCCACACCCTAACCCTAACTCACTTAACCCACCCCTAAACCTACAGTCCCTCACTATCGCACACACACCCTACCTGCACCCTAACCCTAACTCACTTAACCCACCCTTAAACACATAGTCCGTCACTATCGCACACTTACCCTACCCGCACCCTAACCCTAACTCACTTAACCCACCCCTAAAACTACAGTCCCTCACTATCGCACACTTACCTGTCTGCTCCCTAACACTAAATCCCTCACTCTATCGCACACTTACCGAGTCCGTCGGGTTCTCACCTTGTCGGTCATCTGTGTTGTCGGTCTTTTGGTGTCGGTGATTTGCGTGTCGGCGTTGTGCGTGTCGGTGAAGTGAAGGGGATCCATATATATATATATATATATATCTGTGTGTGTGTGTGTGTGTGTGTGTGTATGTAAGGCTGTACATAATGTTTATATTCCTTTCTTAGATATGCCCAAATGCACCTGTGTGATCATGTCATTATCTCACCAGCATACCTTTCAACTGTCCAGAACTTTTTAAAATTTCCAGATTTTTATCTCGAATATTTGGTCTTTTCCTCATAAAATTTGTGATTTTCTTACAAATTATTCAGGCTGAACTCATCTAAATAATGACAGACATTTACGTTTCAGACATTATGTCCATCATAAAATGCATCCTAATGGAAAATGTGCTATTCTAGCAACTTTCTAAGTTTATACAAGAAATAGCGAAACTCTGTCTTTAATTTTTTGTTTTTGTCACCTTGATATTTTTGGCTTTGTCCAGAATTCTTGCAAGAGATTTTGAGAAGTATGCTGTCTGGACACTATGTTTTTCATATGGTTACATTTGGTCATATATTCTATGTCCTGAATCATGTATAATAATCTAAGTTGTGTGGCTTTAGAGTATGCCTCCAAATCAGGAGGTACCAAACCATCCTTTCCTTTGTTTGTATTATTTTTTTCCATCGCATTCTTTCTTTTTACCCAGAGGAAATCCTTAATTTTCTTTTTCACATTCTTCCATATCTGATCTCTTGATTAATACATATACTGTTAGCCTGACCTACATAACGAACCAGTGGGACGAAAAACATCTTAAACACTTGAATTTTATTACTGGTGTCTGTAAGTAACAATTTTCATTGTTTTACTGTACTTATAATCTTCTGAGTAATTTCTTTCATTTCTTTAACTACTTGCTCAACATCCTGATTCAACCAAATTCTAAAGGATCTCATGTTATCATGACCTTACAGAAAAGGAGAAACTGTAATATCATGTGTTAGCGCTTAATCCATTATGATATCTTTTATTTTTGCTTTATATGCTGTTCTACTATTAAAATATTTCAGCTTGTGAAATCTAAGTTTATATCATGTTCCAGATTAGTAACGTATAATATTATGAGGTTCATGAACGGGCTGTTTTCTCATTAGTATTTCTTCATTATATTTCATTGGTTTATATTAGTTATTTTACTTCTTAGTGATTAACCCTTCTCACCTGTCTGTCTTCTTACTGTACTCTGTCGGTTAGGTTTCTCTGTAAGAATTTTCAGTCTACTGTGTTTTCTGTTATATTTTGTCTCTCCTATTTTTAATCATTTCCTCTTTCTTTTCTGAACTGTTTGTACTGTTTTTCTCATACCCTGCCCCCCCCCACACACATCTCTTTCTGCTGTGTGTGTGTGTGTGTGTTGTGTGGGCGTGCACGTGTGTAAAATTCCTCTTTAGTTTTGTATCTTTTATATTTTTATGATGCAGACTTCCAGTGGAAATTTTATTTTTAAACTTTTTTTTCTATTTACAAAGTATATAGGTTCATATATGAATACTATGCTAACTGCCCTAAAGGGCCATGTTATGCCTAGCCAATAACCAGTGATTAGAATCAAATGCTGTACCTTATGTCTATAAGGTGAAGACTTTAACAATTATGTCAAACCTACCTCCATGTCACATGCCAAAATTCATAATAATTTTTGTTCTGTTTTATTACATCCAGCAGAAGGCTCAGATGAAAATATTGTTAAGCATTGCTTCATTCACAATGCCATAATAGGTAAGATATTTGCCTTGCAGGCACAAAATATAGGGTTTAGTCAGCATATATGGATAATGTCTATGTGGAGTTTACATGTTCTTCTTTTATCTTTAATGAGTTTCTCTTTACCATGCAGATGCAAAATACAAGGTTTAGTCATGATGTTTGGATACTGTCTGTGTAGAATTTGCATGTTCTTCTTGTATCTTTAATGAGCCAAAAATATGCTGGGTAGGACTTAGATGACCGCACACTGAGTAACAGCTTGGTATCAGCTCTCCCAGTATCAAAACAGAAATTCAGAAAAGAGAGATAGTGAATTTGTCTTTTTGGGTAAATTTCAGTTATTAGCTAGTAAGTGCACTGCCTGGATGCCAGCAAAGAAGAAATTTAGAGAACCTGAAAGAAAATGGACCACAAAAGGTGAGGAGAAAACACTGGTTGGAAAGAATCTCCTGCAGTTATTTAGCAAAAAGACATGACTTCTAATAATCTAGAGGAAAAAAATAAATCAAATGTGCTGAGAGATGATTAAAATAAATGAAACAGAAGGTGTGCATCAACTCAAATAACAAAAGGCTGGAAAAAATGGAGGAAGCTTTAAACAGATATACAGATGTGATGATAAAAATGCAACAGTCAGAGGGCAAAATTAAGAAAAGGCTAGCTGAGTATGAGACCGTTGAAGAATAAATGTTTTAAAAAATGGTAGAAGTAAAGGACAGAGCACAATAAGGAAAACCAGAGATTTTCTGCTGTACCAGAGAAACTGGAAGGAACAGACTATATTAATTTTATGAAAGTATAAATAAGCAACTGGACTGGTATTCCACAGCAGGAGTTGGCAATTGAAAAGGCACATGGTAAAGCAACCAAGACCTGTATTAGTAAAGATGCAATCCTAATAGCAGAAGGAGTTGATTCTGACAAAACTGTGGCAGAAGGGCAAAGTAATGAAAGTTGGAATCAGTATTGTTTGTGGAAAATGATTACTCACCATACACAATGGAGAAGAGGAGCACATTTATTTCATCAATCAGGGACTGTCAGGAGGCAGCTGTGAGATTCAAGCTGTTGTATCCAGCTATTGTCAGAATATTTTCCCTAGAGGTTCAGAGTGATTTTTTGATGCAGAACTGGTTAAGGATGAAATACAAAAGTTTGTGCAACAAAAAATGAGCTATCAAACAGAAGGGGACTATGCTTTTTATTGTTCAGATAATAAAGCTCATAGAGAGACTTTGCCACTGAAACATTTTCCAGTGTTCCAAAGGAAAATGCTTGAGAGACAGAGAAAAGCAGTACATTAGAAATGAACCAGAGACTGGAGTTGGGAGATACAGATCAACAGGAAGAAAACCAGCAACTCAGAAATTAATGAAAACATGTGGGATTACAAAGCATCAGTCACATTTGTGAAATATGCTTGAACATACTTTTTTGACATGGCTAAACTTGTAGGGGATTCCAAAGCATTTGTCCAACTCTATGTCATTAATGTTTGGGAGAACATTGAAGGGAAGAGGAGAGAAAGAGATAACTATAAGTAAAATAATTTTTGTCAATTTTTGTTCTTAATACTATTTCTGTGAAACATTTCATGGCATAAACTGCATGTTGTATAATAAGTTTTTTTATGTTATAAGGATAAAAGATACTAAACTAAACAGGTGCCCATTTTCTTCTTTCTTTCTTTTGTCTTTTTTAGTTTTAAAACATATTTTGACATTGCAATGTAAAAAGAGAAGAAAGCATGTACAAAAGCATGTTTAAAATAATAGCTGTAATCTTGCATTGCTGAGATGAGAGCTGGGATGCAAAAGTATACAGATCATGATGTTAGTAGAGTTTATATGTTTTGTCTTAATTTTGCAAAGGGGAATTACTGGATAAAGACCCTTGGACTGAGCTAACAACAAGTTTTAAGTTGAAGCAAGTAAATATGAAAACACTGAATGGAATGAAAAAGTTTTCCTTTATCAAATAAATGTGCAAAAAGTAACATGAGAAAGTTGTAGGTGAAGGCAACTATGTATCTGGTTCTTCTATGAAGGCAAGCTAATAAGAGGGAAAAGTTATTTTTTTCTGAAAGCATTCAAGTTGTTTCTACGTTTGGGAGGGGAATAAAGATAGAACAAAACAGACAGCAGTTAGTATAAGTAGAAGCTTAGGTTGTACTATGTGTCTTAGCATGGATAAACTTAATTATAGGTCAGTTAATGCCTGTGAGTATAGCTGACAACCTGGGATTGTTGTTCTTATTAGGAGAGTTAAACTGCATTATTTGAGGATGTACATAGTTTTATGTGTTTGTATTAATAGGTTATAGGGGCTGTTGGCAAGGCAAGAGGATTATGCTGATATGTATTTATATTCTACCTAAACATGCTTAAGAAAATTCTGAGAGAAAATAATCAGCTTTCAGCAGGGAATATTACTTTTAGGTTGGGACTGGATTTTGACTTGCAACAGCGAGGATGTATCTAGGGGCCTAGATGAGAAAATGTAACAAAAGAGAGTAAATTTTTGAAGACATTTTTGAAAATATGTGGTATGGAAAAAGTAGATTCAGTAGTTGGAACTCTGAGAGAATTCCATATTATTCCCCAATGTACAACTGGGCTAGGCTAGGCTAGAAAGAAATTATATCTCACAGGAACATATATGTTTAATTGAAAGTTTTGTTTCATATCAAATAGCCATTTCAGATCTTGCACCAGTAATTAATATACAAATGCAGGGTAATAAAGTAAAAATGAGACATTGGTGCTTCCTCACCTGTCTATTAAAAAGAGAAGGATTTAAGGAATGGGTAGTGAAAGTTATTTGGGAGTTATTAGAAAAGATAGAAATTTCTTAAGAAGATGTAGCTAGGGAGTGGAATAAAATGAGTGTTGAGTTTAAAATAGGGTAGAAATAAAAGAAAAGGAGAGATGGTTAAGTAATAACAAAAAAATATTTAGAGGGACTCACAAAGGTTAAAGTGTTGTAGAATAGGGGGATTCTCACAAAACAATAAGAGGTGCAACTGCAGAGTGCTAAAGACAAAATAATGGACTACCTAGATAATAATTATGAAATGTGAAGTTGTTCAGTCTCACCGTTCATTCATCACTGATGGATTTGGAGCCGATCCTCAGCTCCAACACGGCCGACTAGCAAGCTCAAAGTTCTCCAGTAGCTCAAGACCCCACCCCTTATCCCATGATGCACTGCTGGAATTACCTCAGATCTAGTTTGCCACGGCACGGATCTCTTGGTTTCCAGCTTGGCTCGAGACTTTATTGGGAATTTTTCAACTTTCAGCAAGTTATATTTTCACTTTTTTATATACTTTGTTATATTCATAGTAGCAGATATACTAGTTAGTAAATAGTACTTTTTTTCTGTGTTTTTACCCCTTTCCTCAGTATTGTATCTTGCCTTAGGATTAGTGATTAGTCAGTGATCCCCTTTGGAACTATCTTTTTGGATCTCTAATTACTGTTTGTAGTTATTAGTTGCTAGTGCCCCTTTTTTGGCTGTGTGTTTGTGCTTGAGTTGTGTAATGTCTGAAGATAAGGACAAGCATCCAAAGTCTGGGTTTAAAAAGTGCCCAGACTGCGGACAGAAAATGTCAGTAACAGATGCCCATGTGCAATGTGTTTACTGCTTGGGTGAGGTACATCTGCAAGAGTCTTGCAGCATATGTCATTCCTTTTCCACAAGAGTGTTAGCTGAAAGGAAGAGGAAATTGATTGATAGGGGTATCATTAAGCATCCCTTTTCTGAGCATTGTCTGACCAGGATGGAGCCAGTAAATCATCCAAATCTTCTAAGTATTCCACTGATTCTAGATCCAAGAAAGGAAAGAGGTCAGAAATTGTGGTGACTTTGGCTCCACTGCCCTCGGAGCCGGCAGTCTGCTCTTTTTGGAACCGGGACATGGCCTTTGAACCGGTTAGCAAAAACCTTCTTCCATATTGCTCCAATCAGCTCCATCTGTCCACTCTTCCTGGTCCTCTGTCAGCTTATCTGATCTGGATATGGACCAGCTGGTTCAGAAACTCTTGAAGACACCAGGCCTAGTTAAATTGCTGTCGGCTCAGACACAACAGTCGGAGTCAAAGACCACTACCCTTAAATTGTCTGCTCCTCCTCCGAGCCATATCAGACCTTCGGAGCCGGAGGAGGCTGACCTGATGATCGTGGATCCCTTGGAGCTGACACCTGCTCCACTGTCATTGGCTCCATCTGTTCGGACGTTCTCGGTGCTGACTGGGGACTCTAGGAGCTGACACTCTCCGGTCAGGTCCAGGAAGGATAGCCGCACCGACTTGTCGGTGCCGACTCTTCCTCCTGGGACCTCAGCTCAGGTGATCTCAGCTCCTACCTTGGGCTCGAAGCCCATGGCTTCGGTGCAGGAGGAGATTGCGGCTCCATCGGAACCATCGACTCCTTCTCATTGGAGCTGAGGTGCTTTTGTTGCCATGAGGTGAGTGTTGTCTCCCAAGACTTCCTCATCTCAAGGTCTGGTCTCTTCTTCCCCTAAAGTGCCTGCGTCTGTTTCTGTTTCCTCTGGTCCTCCTAAGCGTAGAGACCCAGAGCCTCAGGTAGCCCCACAGAGTGCTCCCTGCTCTTCTGAGACCTCTCCAGAAGTTCCCCCTGAAGAGGTTCCCAGGAAGAGATTATGCAAGAGGAGGCATTTGGACTCCCCCCAGGAGTCTATCAAATCGGACAATGACCTGGATGAATCAGAAGGGTCCCCCAGATCCTCATCTGAGGACATCTCCTTTGTGGAGATTCTTGAAATCCTTAGGCAGAGGGGTGATTGGCAGTCCAAGAGCCCTACTGAGGACAAGTCGGTTCCCCTGAAGGTGTTTGGGTTTCAACCTTCCACCTCTTGGGTATCGCCACCCTACAATGAGCTTATGGATCTGGTCTCTCATAGGGCATGGGAGTCTCCCGAATCTATGGAACCTGATCCTGGGATGCCTAATAAGTTTATTTTAGCCCCTGTGGATAAGTCATTTTTGACCAAGGGAGTCTCTGTTGATGCCATGGTGGTGGCAGCAGCCACCAGAAAGGAAATGTCTGAGACTTCCTTATCTAGCCATCCTCCTAATAGAGAATCTAGGATCATAGATAGATATGGGAAACGCATGTTCAGTTCAGCGACTTTCTCACTCAGATCACTGAACTACTTGAAACATTTTACCAGACTGCAGAGAGATCTCCTTAAGGAGTTAGGAGATACTCTTCAGGGTGTTGTAGCTTCAATTGTATCTGATAAGATTGCCACTCAGCTCTCTACCCTCAATTTGATAGTCAACTCATCCATGCATCTCGTATCATATGCAGCTGATGGTTCGAGTAGAGCTGCAGGTACAGGAATCGCTCTCCGTAGGTATGCCTGGATGCGACTCTTTTCCTTCGTGGAACCCTTCAAATCTTCCTTTACTAATACCCCATTTGACGGCTCATCCTTGTTTGAGCCTAAGGTGAAGGAGACTTTAACCAGGTGTGAGCAAGAAGGAAAGACTCTGTCTGTTGTCAGAGTCCGTTTTTACACCCCCACTCGACCCTTTCCCAAAGGTCAGAGGGGAGGAAAGATGTGGTTCCGGAAAGCCCAAAGAGCCTTTCAAGACACATGTGGAGAGCCCTCCTCCAGAGGCAGAGGAGGGGGTTTCAATGGAAAACGCCACCCTCACAGCAGAGGGGGTCCGCAACACCATGGTGACAGAGATCACTTCTCTGTTCAATCCTACCAGTGCTCCTGAAGGGAGGCCTGCCTGTCCTACTCTGGAGGCAGTCGGGGGTTGCTTATCTTTGTACCCCAAAGCCTGGCTAAATATAACAAATGACAGCTGGGTATGAAGTATCATTTCTAGAGGGTATTTCATACCATTCTCCACCCAACCTCTTCCCATCAAAAAAATCCCAGACGTTTCACCCAGTCATTTGGGACAAGCAGCAATAGAAGTACACCGATTGCTAGAAAAAAAAAGAGTCATCCAGCCAGTCCCAGCAGACCAGACCAGGATTCAGAACTTACTCAAGGTTCTTTTTGGTTCCAAAGAAAACGGGACTGGAGACCCATTTTGGATTTCAGCAGACTAAACCAATTTGTGAGAAAAGAGACGTTCCGAATAGTCACGCTACAGTCCATATTCCCCTTGTTGGGCAAGGACAATTGGATGTGCTCGATCGATCTCAAGGATGCATACTACCACATAAAGATGGCCAGACCATCCAGAGATCACCAACATTTCTGGCTGGGAGCCAATCATTATCAATTCCGAGCTCTACCCTTTGGTCTCACTACATCCCCCAGAGTGTTCGTCAAGTGCATGGCAGTAGTCATGGCTCACCTGAGGCGTCTAGGATTCCAGGTGTTTCTGTATCTAGACGATTGGCTCCTTACCTCCACCACCAGGCATCAACTTCTTCAAGTGAGAGAGGCTACTCTGACACTCTGCAATCAGCTAGGCATTACAGTCAACTTCGAAAAGTCTGCCTTGTTGCCATCGCAGCATATCGTTTTTATAGGGACAGAACTAGATACGTCAACCACCACTCTCTGCCTTCTGCCAGAAAGAATTTCTATTCTTTGCTAACACATCATGTCCCTAATATCAAAGAACAGAGCACCAGCAACAGAGGTATTGAAAGTTCTAGGATTGATGGTGGCAGCTATTCTAGCAATCCCCTTAGCAAGGATGCGTATGAGAATCCTTCAATGGCTTCTATTTACGCAATGGTCTTACCAAGAAATTCCAGTGAGTCACATGATCCTGATAACAAATTCCTGCAAGAAGGATCTTCAGTGGTGGTTGACGTCTCTTCATGTCACAATAGGATGTCCTTTCATGCTTCCCAGTTCCTGTTGCCACTTTGACCACGGACGCTTCCCTGATAGGGTGCGGGGGGGGGCTTTTTCAGGGGAAAGACTGCCCAAGGCACATGGACAGATCAAGAATCACATCTGCATATCAATGTCCTGGAGATGAAAGCAGTACTTCTGGCGTTGCAATACTTTCAGGACTCTCTTCCTCTGGGGACAATTGCAATACAGACAGACAGCATGTCAGTGGTCTGGTATCTAAACAAACAAAATGGGACCAAGTCTTATTCCCTTTGCCGAGAAGCCCTCAGAGTATGGTAGTGGGCACTGTCATCACAGTGCTTTCTGTTGGCAATGCACATCCCGGGAAAATCTAACTTAATAGCGGACAGACTAAGCAGAGCAATCTTGTTGCCCCACAAATGGTCTGGTCCCTCAAACAAGAGATTGCAGACAGAATCTTTCTCAAATGGGGCCAGCCTTCCTGCGACCTCTTCACCAGTCACATCAACAACAAATGCAGAAGCTGTTTTGCCCTAATTCCCATGCCAGGTCACTCCCCGAGGGATGCTGTTGTCCACGATTGGCCCCCTGGTCTCCTCTTTGCATTTCCACCAATTCCCCTGATTTCCAAAGTCTTACAGAAAGCAAAGTTGCTGGGATGGACAATCATCCTCATAGCCCCTCATTGGCCTCGGCAGATTTGGTTCCCGTTTCTTTATCATCATATTCTGGAAGATCCATGGATCCTGGACCCAGTTCCGGACTTGTTGACACATCCGTCAGGGGATCTTCACCCATCATTGCAGACACTGAAGCTAACCGCTTGGCTGCTCCAATTCCCCACATAGCCAGGCTCTATAATCTTTCCCATGACACTAGTCAGATTTTGTTGGCTTCCCACAAACCTTCCACCAGAAAATTGTATTGTAGTAAGTAGAAGAGATTTTCCTTTTGGGCTTCTTCCTACAACACTGACCCTTATAAAGCGCCATTGTCTTCTATCTTACAATTCTTGACAGAAATCTTCAACAAAGAAGCAGCTGCAGCTACGATATGAGTACAATTAGCTGCTATATCTAATTTCCATCTAGGAATTGATGGTTTGAGTATTATGGCTCACCAATTGTCTAAGGCTTTTCTATAAGGCTCCTTTCACATAAGGTCTCCAGTGAAGACACCTTATTCCCCCTGGAATTTTAATTTTATGTTATCTCATATCATTCTTCCTCCTTTTGAGCCTGCATCATCTTGTGAAATAAAATTCTTGTCATGGAAAACTGTCTTCTTAGTAGCAATCACTTTGTCCCGTAGGTTGTCAGAGCTCCAAGCCATTTCCATCAAACCCCCGTACATGGTCTTCCATACTGACAGAGTATCTCTCAGAACTAATCCATCCTTTCTGCCCAAAGTATGTTCTGAGGTTAACATTAATCAAGTCATTGAGTTGCCCGTTTTCTTCCCTAATCATACCAACAAATTGGAATATATGTTGTATAAACTCGATGTTCATAGACAACTTAAATTTTATTTGGACAGAACCAAAGACATTAGGAAATCAGATCAACTCTTTGTGTCCTTTTCTGAAACCAGGAAAGGTAAACCAGTTGCAAAAACAACCCTGTCAAAGTGGCTGTCGGATTGCATCACCTATACATATGCTTCTAATAATATGCCATTGTCTAGTAAGGTAAAGGCTCATTCAACCAGAGTAGTTTCTACCTCATCAGCCTTTCAAGCCAAATTGCCTTTGGATAACATCTGTGCAGCAACCACCTGGTCTAAACCTCACACTTTTATAACTCATTACAAAGTGGATAAGGCCTCCAGGGACAGAGCTTCATTTGGTTCTACGGTTCTGAAGAGTGTACTTCCGTGAGCCACCCAAGATCAGGGTGCTAGGGACGCTACCCATCCGTGATGAATGAACGCTGAGATTGAACAACTTCACATAAAGAAGTTATGTACTCAACATAACATTCCATGTGAGTTGTTCCATCTCACCTTCATTCTCACGTCCCTTCATCCTTCCCCCTCCTGGCTAACAGTTGACCTGGAGGCTGTCTTCATTCTGGTTTTCAGTGTGTATTCATACTAGGCAGAATTATCACTGTACTTTTATATGGTACGCAGCAAACAAGATCTGAGGTAATTCCAGCAGTGCATCATGGGATAAGGGGTGGGGTCTCGAGCTACTGGAGAACTTTGAGTTTGCTAGTCGGCCGTGTCAGAGCCGAGGATTGGCTCCAAAACCATCAGTGATGAATGAAGACGAGATGGAACAACTCACATGGAACATTATGGTGAGTGCATAACTTTTTTTTTTAGAAAGATTGCTGTTAAGCAACTATTATTTTGATAATAACTTCAGAGGGCAAAATCTTTTAGCACTATGACTCAGGCAACAGAAATTAGAATGGGTTGCTGCCAAGCATAGAGAGAATATAACAAGGAAAATAACCAGAGATCCTGTAGAGATATTTGAACTATTTCAGAAATGTTATGATCTTAGGTATAAAGCAAAGAAATATGAAAATCAAGAAAGAGCACAAATGGAAATAGTTATGGAAGAATTATCTGACTAATGTCCAGCCATAAACAACCTAGTACAAATCTACCTCAACAACAGGACCTTGAGATCCTCCTATTAAAAGTTATAAAATCTAACAACAGCTTCAGAGACTCTACTCACATATCTAAAGCATGGAACTACATCCCTCAGACTATACTAAGTACAATCAACCCAGCACAGTTCAAAAACCTGCTAAAGATCTAGCCAAATAGCAACTGGCTATGCTCTTGGTCCAAAACAGGCTGAACTTACTTGATATTTCCCCTTCACTACCCACCCTCAAACCCTTTTCTCACTTACTTCTCTGGTATATATAACTTTCAACAAAATTATTGTCTTATTGTATGTTGTTGGATTAACATTGAATAATATTCCATTGTATAGTATGCTTTCTTTATAATCTGTATAATTCTTATGATCTGTATACTTTTGTGCTCTTATATTGTACACAATTATATGGAGCTTTTCTCCCCAGACCTCCGCTGAAAATGGGCAACTAGCCCTACTGGACTTCCCTGGTAAACAAATGTTAAGTAAATAAATAAACATAAATAAATATGCCAAGGTTAGAGTTAGATGAGGCTCAATTATTAACAGTCAGAATAGGAGGAGATGAGATAAAAATTGTGATGTATAACCAATGTACAGAAAAATCGCCAGGAATAGATTGTATTCCTGTAGATGTTTAGAAGCCAAGACAGAAGAAAATGATAAAGATCTGGAAGGTTTTGTTTAACAGTATTTTAAAAGGTGGGGAAGCACCAACATCCTAGAAGAAAGCTGTGGTGGCTATAATACCTAAAAACATAGGGCCATTACAATTCTAAACCATGATTATCAAGTGCTTATGTCTCTAATGGCTAAAATAATAAAGGTGTTACCAAACTTGATAAATATTGATCAATGTGGTTTTGGGGAGGGGAGGCAAATATTTGACAATATTATTAGAGCAATGGTGATCCAGAGAGAAGCAGAATGTAAGAAAATACAAATATTGCTGGTGGGTCTTGATGCGGAGAAAATATTTGATAGAGTAAGCTGGGATTTTATGAGTCGGACAATGGAGCCTTGGCATTCCTGACATAATACTAATGTTATTTAGGAGGATGCATGATGGATCTGAGGTGAACATTAAAGTGGGGAGTTCTCTCTGATAAGTTGTATATGAATAGAGGAACCAAGCAGGGGTGTCCTCTTTCCTCTTTGTTATTTGCTTTATATTCTAACCTTTGGCAAAGAAAATAAGGGACTCAGAAATTCAAGGATATAATTGATATGGTAGTCAAAAAAGTTGGCTTTATTTGCAGATGATATTATTTGTACCAGATAAAACCAGAAAATGACATTTCAGTGTTGTGGAACATTCATAGACTGTTTCAAGTCTTTTTAGGATATAAAATTAATAAAGATAAAACAAAGGCTATAGCTGTGAACTATGTAACCACACACAAAATGGTTCCGCAATACCCATATCTATGAAGACATGCTAAAATTAAGTACTTAGGACTATGGGTTAAAAGGATTCTGTTATGTTAGCTAAAGATATGTGGGAAGAGATTAAAATGAAGATAATACTAAAAGTGAGGAAGTAGAAGTTTTGTTTATGGATATAGACAGCAGGATACAAGCAATTAACATGTTTTTAGTCCCTTTAATTTTATAGTCAGGTCAGGCATATTTTTATCCACCAGAATTGAAGTTATGGATAGCAATTAATAAAGACTTGAAGGTATTTATCTGGGAAGAGAAGAGGGCAAGAGACAAGTGGGGTAAGTGGATCCTTCCAATAGAACAAGATGGTTTATCATCACCTGATTTGAATGGATATTTTAGAGTTACACAATTAAGGCTCCTATACATAGCACAGGCAGAAAGCTATAATTAAGAGTGGAAAGGGATGATGATGAAATGGTGGGGGGGCTCAAGAAATAAGGAGAGAAAGGGTTTTGGATGCAGAGCCTGAAGGAGAGTGACAATAATCATACAGAATATCATATTAATAAAGTAGCAGAATGTATGCTAAGAACTAACACAATACTGGAATGGAAAATGGAGATTCTGCTGATAGGGATGACTGCAATTAGGGTTACAGAGAACAGGTAAGAGGGTCAAGAATTTATTGGAGGAGACTGGCAGAGAAACCAAGGTATTGGGAACAAATAATGGAGAGTGAAAGGTAACAGAATGGGAAGAGGCTAAGAATACATTTGGACTGCAGGCTAGAGACTCCTTTTCCTGTCTAGGGTTGATACCAGAGTATAGGCAAAGAGAAAGGATTAGTGGGATCCTAAGTGAAAGACTATCACTGGCACAGGTTTTAGCTGAACCTAGAACAGAATCTTCTGTTAAAGAAGGAATAATTAGTAGGGCATGTAAAATATTGCATGATAACCATATGAATCCCTCAGGGGATGTTAGAAAAGATTTAGAAATGAAATTGGATAAGCAATTCACAAAGAAACATTTGGTGTATATATATATATATATATATATATATATATATATATATATATATATGTATGGCAGTCAAATATGCAACAACAAATTTAGAAGATTTAGGATTTGTGTTTGGAAGTGTTTGCATTGGTATTTAATATCCCAGACAGACTTCAAACAGTTTGTTCTCAGGTACATTACAAATGTTGGAGGTATGATGGGGAAGGAAGAGATAATTGGGAACATACTTTTTGGGAGAGTAATGAGTTAGCAGACTTTAAAAATTCCCTACTTTGTCAGAAATACAGGGTAAACAAATTGGTGTAAGTAAGGAAATTATTTTTGAGCTAAGATACAGGATCTGAATTGTCTAGACATAATGAGGCCTTGCTCTGTTTAATTTTGGTGGCCGCCAAAAAAAGCAATTACTAGAAAATGGAAATCACAGTCTAAACCAGCCATATTTGAAGTAGTGAATATAGTGGTAGAGATAAAAGAACTGGGTGTAAGATCTTTAGAAAAGGGTAGGAGCAAATTACATAGAAAAAGATGGGAACTGTGGAAGCAACACATGCAGAATAATGTTTTGGAGGAAGAATAAGGTTTAAGGGAAGGCATGAATTGAGTGAGTTATGCAATGTTGCATTAACACTGACTATACAGATGATTTATATGTGATGTATAACATTTGTAACCAAGAGTATTTTCATTATGATATGTTTTAATTTATATAAATATATGATTACCTATATCAAAAGTAATAATTCAATAAAGATGACTAAAATAAAACAAGCTGGATATTTATACTTTAAGGATGGAGGGTACTGTGTTCAAAGTCAACCTTTCCAGTACAACATAAGAGATATGCCAACATAGTGCATGTAGAACTGAACGGAGTCATGGGCAGAGCAGCACAATCTCTAGTTTGTGCCTATCGGGTGAAGAGTTGTGTTGACCAATCACTTTAGGCATCAGCTGTGGTCCACAGTATCCCCTAGATAAGAGAGCATGAACCACAGACTGTGTGCCACTGTGTGATAGGGCTTGCCACTCAGTAGTGTAAAATTAGGTCTGTGAGAGTTGGTCCTGTATAGAAATGTCACCAAAAATGATCATGGCTAGCTGCTTGTGCTAAGTGGGTTGAGGACCTGGCCTACATCAGATTATGCCAGGTACTCATACTCATGGTGGAAGGGGTCTATGCATCCCTGTTGCCTAGTGTATTTCCACCATAAGGCCTGTCAGAGTACTCATGGTGGTATTGAAAGAAAAGTGTGTCCTAGATAACAGAAGACTTAGTATCTTGTGCCAATATACAAAAACAAGTGGGCCATTCAAGTCAAACTGCCGACCAGTCATGAGTGGAGTCTCACAGGGTGCGTTCCTGGGTCCTCTCCTGTTTGGCATCTACTTCCGTGAAGTCCAGGCCAACACAAAGGGACTGTGGCTGATAACGTTAGCAGACGATTGCAAACTGGGAGCTATTATTAACTCCCCAAGTGATGTTGACATCCTACAGAAAGGCTTCACTGAGACCAACGACTGGTATCAGAACCATGGCCTTAAGCTCAGTGCCAAAAAAATGTGTTGTCATCATCTTTGGGAAAAACCCTGTTCCCATGACTTACCACATTGATGGTAATCCACTGAACACAGAAGGCGTTATAAGAGATCTGGGAGCACAGGTTGACAACAACCTCTCTTTTGACCACCACATTGCCACTGTGGTCAGAAAGTCCTTCTATGTGGCACATTACATTACTAAGGGTTTTGCATCCAGGAAGAAAGAGGTCATTGTCTCCCTCTACTCTTCATTAAGCCAATCATTGAGTACGATGCCCCATTTGGCATGTACCTCACTAGACACCTGCAAGAACTGGAGATGCCACAAAAGTACCTCACAAAGAGAATCCTGTGCCTTAAACACTTGTCCTATATGGACAGACTAAAAAAATCTCCAACTATTCTGTGTCTCATATCGCCTACTTAGAGGCGATCTCTGCTTGACTTACAAAGCCATGTCTGACCCAGCTCTAACATCTAAAGAAATCCCAATCCATCCGTACCACATGCTCCAGAGACCTCAACCTCATTACCACAATCAACAGAACAAGCTGGAGGGACAGGTTCATAACCCGGAGACTGCCCATGCTATGGAACAGACTTCCCATACATGTCAAACAGAGCACCTCACTGGCCCTCTTCAAGAAAAATCTTGATGAGTGGATGGGAAGTAGAAAATTCACCCCGGGGATCACTCCAGTGGCTCTACTCAACAGAGGTACTGGGAACTAAGGTCGGGTGGCACGATGCCAGGGTAACCCTATGGGCTAGGCTTGTAAAGGCTCCAGAGCCATTAGCCTAGTACACACCTAAGAACCTATGAACCTATTCACAACTTTGGTCAGTAAAGAGGTATCAGACTTTTGTCATCCTACACAAAAGTGTTGGAGAGGGTGATTGATAAACAAATGAATAGAATAGTGAAAAGTAATATGAGTAGTTCAGATTCAGGTCAGGATGCAGCACAACTAACCTGATGTTTGCACTGAGCCAGATAGTGGACAGAAAACTGGAGATTAGGAAAATGTTCAACTGGGACATTCCTAGACTTGGAGACAGTATATGACATGGTCTCAAGAAAGCTGATTTGGGCAGACCTGAGATAGCACAAAGTCTAGGAAACATTGGTTTAATTAGTTCAGGCTATGTACAATGACCTGGGGACATAAATGCAAACAAGCTTTTCATAATGGTGGATTACATTAACAAATAGGTCTGGGGGACAGACCAACAAAGATGTTATATGCAGATGATGTGGCACTACAAGCAGACCCTGAACAGCAGCTTCCTCAGATCGTAATGTAATGCAAAACTGAAGGCACATGGAATAAAAGTGAATACAAGCAATGTGGTGGTCTTGGCTGCAAATGGGAGAAATCAGAAAAAGCTATAAATTGAAATGGAAGAAAAAGCAGTAGAACAGATTAATATCTTCAAGTATCTGGGAGGGGTGATTGAGGAGAAGAGAACTCTGAATGAAAAGGTGAAAGCTAGAATCAGAGTTGCTGTTGGGGCACTAGTACAGAATGCCAGGGGTAGTGTGTGACAGAGGAATGCTAAAAAAGCAAAGCATTAAGGTATAGAAAACAGTGGTTTAACCAGTAACCAGTTCTTTTGTATAGAACAATTTATTTATTTATTTCCAGTTTGATTACCGGGAAAGTCCACTGGGCCCAGAGAGCCTGTTTTCAGTGGAGGCCTGGGGAGAAAATCTCCATGAACAAGAATCTGGTTAGTAAAGACAGAACAACTGAAGACTATTTAGGTGATAGTAATGAAATATCTGAGACAGGTGGTAGGATGCACACTGTGTGTCAGGCAAAGTGATTGTGAGGACATTAGAGCTGAAGCCAGAATAGCCCCAGATGCAGCGAACATCAAGGGAGAACAGATTATGGTGCTTCAGTCACATCTGCAGGAAGGGTGAAGATGATATGGTAAAAAAAAGTTTGTGAAAGGCCAGATGAATGCAAGAGAAAATGAGGATGTCCCACCCAGAGATGGATGGATTGCTTGATAGAAGACCTACAACAGTCATGCTTGACTGCTGAAGAAGACAGGACAGTAGCACTGAACCAAGTGGTAGTGACAACTAATGCAATATTTTGATCTTGTGTCGAAAATGAGAAAAACGGGAGTTGATGATTGCTTTATTCAATACTTTTCACTTGCTGTTATTTTTTTCCATATATGTAGCAAAAACGTGTTGTTGTCCGATCTCGCCTTCATTCTTACCAGGATGGGTGCGGATCTGATCCTCGGATCTGACTCGACCTTATATACAAGTTCGAGGTCTTCCACTAGCTCATGGCTAAACCTTATCCAGGCATGCCCTAGGAACATCCGTCAGATCTTGTTTGCCGCTAAACAAGATTGGGTGCTCATTCTGCTAGCTCCTGTTAAGTATAACTTTATTTAACCTTACTGTTGAAATTGTTGCTGTTTTTTGTGGTATTAGTTAAATCATTGTAGTTTGTTCTGCTAAATAGTATGCTCTGCCTCTAGTGTCTGTTTTTGTTGGGCCTTATTTTCTCTCTCCTGGCTTTCTGTACATTTTCTATAGCCCATTAAAGTTGGAGGGCTCTTTTTTCTGTTATCTCTCTACTTAAAATGTTGTTGTTTCTGTGAGGCAGTTAATTTTAATTAGAGAACTGTCTCCTCCCTTAGCCTGTTTGAGTTAGAGGTTTTTTTCCTTCCCTTCCCTTCTCTTTTGTGTTTGAGCACAGCCCATTTAAATTAGAGGGCTGTGCCTTACCTTTAACAACTTTCCCTTTATTATTATTTCATCTTCAAAAACCAAAAGGTATCAGAAGAAAACCACTAATATAAGTATAGACTTCTGTAAATAAGCAAAATAAAAAACTTTGAAAATGATAAACGTAAAAGATTGATAAATCCCACACAGGTGTGATGAGCTTTCATCCCTTTATTAGTATCGGAACTTCTTCAGATGAATCAAATTACAAGGGATCTAACATATAAAGGCACATAAGTAAATCATGAATATTAATGTGCATCAATTGACCGATGTAAAAGAAACTATCATGAAACTGTAATGACTTACAAACTGTAAAGAATGCTGTGTAGATGTGAATTTAGCTGTACAAGTAAAACTACATGTAAATTGCTTCCAAAAAACTATTTAAACAAGGATATGACCATAAAAATTAAGTGGTTCAGTTAATAAAATATCACAAAATAAAATGAGATACATATGTATAGCTAAAAAACTATTGTTAGTCTTTGTTGTTAGCCAAAAAAAAAGGTTTTGTTTATATTTGCATTGTATATTGTTTTTTCCTTCAAAAATGTCTGCCAAGGATTCAAAACCATCTGTGTTTAAAACAATGTGAGGATTGTGGACAGAAAATGTTGTTGACTGACAGACATACAATCTATGTCTATTGTCTGGGAGCTATCCATCTCCAGTAGTCTTGCTCTATTTGTCATTCTTTTAACAATAGAGCTCTCTCCTAGAGAGGAAGAACAAGCTTATATTGAGAGGACTATTAAAACCCCCCTTTCTCAGAGGCTATTCAAGAAGGTCCAGATTCTTCTAAATTTCAAAAGTCTCCTTCCTCAAAATCTGATAAAACAGAGAAGAGATCTTCTTCTTCTTCTAGTGCTCCATCAGAGCCACCTAAAAAAAATGGCAAAAATTTCGACACTGGATCTGAACCCTACCAGATCTGAAAAATCATCTGCACCAACACCATCAGTTTTGGCACCAAAGGAAATTGAAATTTAGAGCCGATCCATAGTATTGGAGCCATTCTCTCTGAACCTCAGGTCACCTATTCTTCAACCTTCTAAATCTCCAGCCCCCTCGACTCGTTCTTCCAGGAGCGTGTCTGATGATGATGTGGATCAATTGGTACAAAGGCTGTTAAGGACTCCAGTGCTGGCCATATTATTATTGGATCCAACCCCAAGGGATTCCTGTCTGACTGCATCCTCCCCTTCTGCTCCTATTCCTCCTCCGATCCAATCTCGGACTTCACAGCCGGAATGTCCAGAGCTGATACTAGTGGAAACTTCGGAGCCGAAACCTGTATCAGCATCTTCGGCCCTGACCATTGCTTTGATGTCCTTGGCTCCATCGGAACTCGAGGAGTCTAGGCACTGACACTCTCCAGCTGGATCCGATCTTGTTTTTGGGTCATTGGCTTGGGTGAGCTCAGCTCTTACCTGTGCCTCGGGGCCAACGTCCTTGGTTCCTGGGGTTACCTCGGTTTCTTCGGATCCAGGGATTTCCTCAGATCAGGGGCAAGGGGCTTTTTTTGAGGTGATGAGGATAGTAATGTCTCCACAGACAATTCCACTGTCATCTTCAGATGTTCTTCCCCCTAAAGCACCGGTGTCTGCCTCTGTATCCTTGCTTCCACAGAGACACAGAGATCCTAGGCCTCAGAATGCCCCACAGAGCACCCTCTACTCTTCTGAAACCTCCCCAAAGTGCCCCTCTGAGGAGGTCCCTCAGAAGAGGTTATGTAAGAGGAAACATTTAGATTCCCCACAGGAGTCCATCACTTCTGATATGGACCACGATGAAGCTGAGAGGTCCCCACAGTCACCTCCTGATGATGTCACCTTTGGAGACATCCTAGAAATACTTAAACAGAGAGGTGGCTGGAAGCCCACCAACCCTTCAGCAGAGGAGTCTGTACTCCTGAAGGCCTTTGGATCTCAAACTTCCTCCACAATGGTGTCTCCACCTTTCGACCAACTGATGGACCTAGTTTCTCGAAAGGTGTGGGAGTCAACAGATTCAGTGAAACCTGTTTCTAGGAGGCCAAATAAGTTTATTACATCCCCAGCGGACAAAACTTTTCTGACCAAGGGAGTCCCAGTAGATGCCATGGTGGTGGTGGCAGCCACCAAGAAGGAACTCACCAAGACATCTTCGTCTGTTCATCCTCCGAGCAAAGAGTCTCATACGATGGACAGATATGGAAAGCATGTCTTTTCTTCAGCAACTTTTGCCCTCATATCACTGAACTACCTTACCCATTTTACAAGATTACAGAGAGACTGCCTGAAAGAGCTAGGGGATACTCTCCAAGGTCCGGTAGCTGATGGGGATGCAGATAAAGTCTCCTCTCAGCTCTCTACCTTAAACTCTGTCATCAACTCCTCCATGAGGCTGATCTCTTATGCAGCAGATGGAGCGAGTAGAGCAGTGGGTTCAGGAATTTCCTTAAGGAGACATTTCTGGAAGTGCTTGTATGACTTTGCAGAACCTTTTAAATCTTCCTTTGTGAATGCCCCATTCAATGGCTCATCTCTCTTTGGGCCCAAAGTCAAGGACACACTAACCAGGTGTGAACAGGAAGGAAAGACTCTGTCTGCCATAGGCGTCCATTTTTCCCTACCTACCAGACCATATCCCAAAGATCAGAAGGGAAGTGGAAAAATGTGATTCTAAAAATCTCAGAGCTTTCCAGGACACACGTGATGAATCTTCCCCTAGCGGCAGAAGTGGAAGTGGTAATGGAAGACACCAACCACACAGCAGAGGGGGTCCACAGAATCAGAGAATCTTTCTTTGGTAAGCCCTTCCAGCAGGAGGCCCATCTGTTCACCTCTGGAGACAGTTGGGGGTCGCTTATCTTTGTACTTAGAAACCTGGCAACAAATAACAAAAGACAAATGGGTACAAAACATCATATCCAGAGGTTACTCCATCCCCTTTTTCTCTCCCGCCCCAATCATAAAAAATATTCCAGATGTCCCACCCAGTCAAAGAGCTCAGTCAACTCTAGAAATTCAAAAGTTTCTTAACAAAAGAGTCATCCAAACAGGCCCCGGCAGACCAAATAGGATCCGGAACTTACTCAAGATTCTTTTTAGTTCCAAAGAAGACAGGGGACTGGAGACCAGTTTTGGATCTCAGCAATCTAAACAGATCAGTTAAGAAGTCCAAGTTCCAGATGGTAACACTGCAGTCAATACTCCCTTTTGTGGGACAAGACAATTGGATGTGCTGGATAGTTCTCCAGGATGAGTACTACCACATAAAGATGGACAGGCAATCCAGGAGACACCTGTACTTTCAGCTAGGAGCCAGTCACTACCAGTTTCAAGCCCTGCCCTTTGACCTAACTACAGCCCCCAGAGTGTTCACCAAATGCATGGCAGTAGTTGCAGCTCACTTGAGGTACCTAAGATCCTGGGTGTTTCCATATTTGAGCAACTGGCTCCCAACCACCATCACCAAGCATCTACTAATAAAAGTGAGAGACACCACCTTGCAGCTCTGCTTTCACCTAGGAAATACACTAAACTACGAGAAATCTGCCATGCTGCCTTCTCAGCATATCATTTTTATAGTGGCAGAATTGGATACTACAAGTATGATGGCCAAACTTCCTCCAAAAAGAGTGCATGTTCTATGATGTTCTGAATCTTATTGCAAAGAAAAAAACACAAGCAAGGACAGTCCTAAAACTTTTGGGGACCATGGCAGTGGCAATAACCTTGATCACATTAGCATGTCTGCACATGAGAATTCTCCAGTGGCTACTGTCTACTCAGTGGTCAATGCAGGAACTGCCCATCTCCCACAAAATATTGGTAACAGAATCTTGCAAGAAAGACCTTTGTTGGTGGCTTTACTCCACTTGTGACACTAGATTGATCATTTGTACTTCCCCAACCATTAGCCACAGTGACCATGGATGCCTCTCAGATGGGGTGAGTGGGGGCATTTTCTGGGAGAGACAGTCCAAGGCACTTGGCAGGATCACTAGGCTCATTTGCACATCAATGTCTTAGAAATGAGAGCTGTGCTTCTGGCATTGCAAGCATTCCAGGACTCTCTTTCGCTGGGAACTATTGCAATACAGACAGACAACATGTCAGTTGTATGGTACATAAACAAACAAGGAGGAACCAGATCTTACCCCCTTTGTCAAGAAGACCTGAGAGTATGGCAATAGGTGACCTCCTCCCAGTGCTTTCTGATAGTACACACATTCCAGGGAAAACCATCGTGATAGCAATCCTGATGCCTCATGAGTGGTCCCTAAAACAGGAAGTAGTGGAAAATATTTTCTGCAAATGGGGCCGGCCTTGCTGCGACCTCCTTGCAGCATCCATGAATGCCAAATGCAGCAGCTACTTTGCCCTTATTCCCCCTCTGGGGGGGGGCACCAAGGGATGCACTTGTTCACGATTGGCCCTCGGGTCTCCTCTACCCTTTTCCTCCCTTCCTGTTAATACCCAAGGTTCTGCAGAAAGCCAATTGCTTGGGAAAGGACTTGATACTCATCACCCCATATTAGCCTCATCAAATCTGGTTCTCCTTCCTCTGGCCTCATCTTCAGGAGGAGCCTTGGATTCTGGACCCAGTTCCAGGCCTTCTAGCCCATGTGTTGGGAATGGCTCCATCCTTCCCTTCAGACCCTAAAATTGACAGCTTGGCTGCTCTGATTCCAACCATAGCCAAGTTTCCTTACCTCTCTTCATCAGTTAAACACATCCTAATATCTTCTCTTAAGGTTTCAAGTAGAAAGATATATAGAAGTAAATGGAAAAGATTCTCATTATGGGCCACTCGTAATCATAGTGACCCTTTTTCTGCCCCAGTAAATTCCATACTAGAATTCCTGGCAAAACTTTTCAATAAAGACGCAGCTGCAGCTACCATTAGAGTTTAGTTAGCAGTGATATCCAATTTCCATTTAGATGAATCAGGGATCACTATTGTCTCGCAGACTATGTATAGCCTTTCTAAAAGGTACCTTGTTATTAAGACCACCTCTCAAAGACCCTTGTGCACCATGGGACGTAAATTTTGTCTTATCTCATTTAATTTTTCCCCCATTCGAGCCAGCATCATCTTGTAAAGTCAAATTATTAACATTGAAAACTATTCTCTTGATAGCAAATACCTCTGCTAGAAGAGTGTCAGAACTGCAAGCCTTGTCAACAAAGCCCCCCTACTTGCTGTTCCATAGAGACAGGGTCTCCTTATGAACAAACCTTTCCTTTTTGCCTAAAGTATGTTCAGAATCAAACTTGAACCAATCCATAGAGCTGCCAGTCTTTTATCCAAATTACGAGAATAAGGCAGAATACATGTTACACCAACGGGATGTGCATAGACAATTACATTTCTACTTACACAGGACTAAGGACTTCAGAAAGTCTGAGCAACTATTCATATACTTTTCAGATTCAAAGAAAGGCACTCCAGTCTCTAAAGTGACACTTTCAAAATGGCTTTCAGATTGCATAACCTTCATCTATAAATCTCAAAACAGAGATCTCCCCCATAGAGTTAAAGCCCACTCTACAACAGCCATGGCAACCTCTTCTGCCTTTTTGGTTAGATTTCCAATTGATACCATTTGTGTTGCGGCAACATGGGAAAGACCACTTAACTTTATCACTCATTACAAAGTAGATTTGGCCTCCAGGAACAGGGCTTCTTTTGGTTCCATGATTCTGAAGAATATACTCCCTTGAGCCACCCAAGAAACATGGTGCTAGGGACGCTGTCCCATCCTGGTAAAAATAAAAGCGAGATCGGACAGCAACACATAAAGAAGTTAAGTACTCACCATAATGTTCCATGTGTGTTGTCCATCTTCACCTTCATTCTTACATCCCACTCTCCTTTCCCCCAGCCACTTTTTCTCCTGGAAGACTACAACTGGATATCATTGTTCTCTGACCTTCTTACTGTACTCTGAGATATTATAAAACATAATGTTTTCTCATTATTACTATTATGCCTGCAAACAAGATCTGAAGGATGTTCCTAGGGCATGCTGGGATAGGGTTTAGCCACAAGCTAGTGGAAGATCTCGAGTGTGTGTATAAGGCCAAGTCAGATCCGAGGATCTGATCCAAACCCATCCGGCTAAGAATCTAGGCAAAGATGGACAACACACTTGGAATGTTATAGTGAGCACATGACTTCTTTTTTTCATTAGAAATATGTTTAATATAAAAATTCTGCTAAGTTTTACAGGGTGTCAGGGTAAAGAGGATGTTCATGGTATGCTTTAGTGGGCCTGTATTATCTTGTCGAAAGACGTGTTCAGCGAACTTGTCTTCATCGACAAGTAAACAGCGAACTCTGTAATCACCGAATGACCACATTAGCGACTTTTTCCAGGGAAAAAAAGTGCTTGGCCATCATCGGGGATTTGCCCTTTTCCCCACTGTAGTGCGATCTCGGAGTTGGTATATTTAGTTAGGGGGGTGTGGGGTGGCATACCCAGGAGTGCAGCATTCCCTTACTCTGCACTGCAGTTTCAGCATTGTAAAAATGAATCCAAGTACCTGGCATGCGAATAGAACCAGCAGCATTCTACACCAAAGGTAAGTGTGCTGCCCATCACACTACTGATACTGTAAGTAAACCCATTAGATTTGATGTTGCCTTTTTTGTCCATTTCACAACTAATGGGTCTCAGATCTGACTTTGGCTGCTTTTTCAGACTTAGAATCTGTAGCTCAGGCTCCTCCCCTTTCCTATAATCCCCTTTTTGTCCTCAACATTACCTCAGATCTCGTTTACTGCTCATAGAGTTTGGACATAATTTGCTGGCTCAGGCTATTATTCAGTTAAGTGTTTTACAACTTTTGCTGTTTGAAAGCTTTAGATGCTCTTTTCTGATGTATTAGTTTCTTTTGCTAAATGCCTTCCCTTTCCCATAGTAGTTAAAAAAATCACTTTTTCTACTCTAGACCTTCCTTTGCACCTTCTGTGCCTCCTTTTATTACTAGTTGTATCTAGTAGTTTCTTACCATTGCTTGTATACTCCCTTTATTGAAAAACTTTACACCAATCTCCCTTCTTTTAGTGTATTAAGTTCTTACCATTGCTGCTAGTGATTCTTTGTGCTTCTTCTTTTCTACTTAAAGGAACTGTGTGGGACATTCCTATGGTGTTTAAGAATTGTGTTATTTGTAGCCACAGGATGCCAAATATACTGCTTAGGGGTAACCATTTAGAAGAGGATTGCATGGCATTTGGTCATTGGGCCATGATTGAACAATGGAACAAACTAGTGCTCAAGGGTTATATTCCTTCTGACTCCTCAAACTCTACATCTGGAGCTTCCCCTTCTGAGAAAAAGACCTCAGATAAACACACGGGGGACAAGAATGACAGACCCAAAGAAAATGGCAATGAGATGGAAATGAGGAAGTGATCCTCTGATCATGCTCTGTCATCTGTTTTATCTTCAGTTTCGATGTAAAAACTGCCAGGCCTTCAGATCCTGCTAATCTCTTGGGATTCCAGTATGGTCCAAGACTCCCTTTCTTCCAGAGCTGAGATTTTCCCCAGATCCAGTCTCTTCTAGGCTGCGGTCAACCTTTCTGCAGAGGAGATCCTCACATAGATCTTCGAGGCCACCTTCCACATCTTCATGACTGAGGTCCATCAGGCCTGTGAGAAGCTTAACTGAAGTTGATGTGGATAGACTGATGAGGAAATTTTTCATGACGCAAATTCAGTTGGGAGTTCTTCTGTTTCCATCTCCCACCGAAATCTTAAGCTTTGGACCCTCTCCCTTACCTATGGCTGCTCGTAACCTGATCTGATTGCCAGTTTGGGGATATTGGAGCTGAGTTCTTCTGGACTGTCTATATGGGATCCAAAGTTGTGTTTATCTTTGTCTCTGGCTTTGTCTCTGACCCAGCTAGCTCCAATTTCCTTGTTGTCAGAAGGATCACAGAGTTGAAACTTTGGCATCGAGTCTGAGGGGGGTAAAGGTTCAACTCTGAAGCTGTTGGAGCCATGGTTTATTCAGCAGCTCAAAGTATATAACACATAAACGTTACAGTTGTAAATACTGTTTTTCTCTCTGAGCAGAGTCATATTGGTGCCCTTGGTCGTACTGGTGTGGCAGCTTTGGCCCCTGTTGGATCTTGTGTTCACTGTCAACATCTGCCTTTGAGTTTGTGAAATGACCTCTCGCCAAGGCTGGAGAGCAGAGATCTCTACCCTTCTTGGCTCCATCTGTTCTGCAACTGATAGCCCTGGGTCCTGATCCTGCACAGTCTATCCCATATGCACAGCCAGTTCACACTAACTTTGAGACAGTCTTCATTCAGGGTTCCCCCTCAGGCTTCCAATTCCTCTCTGGGCCTTCTCTTTACAAAGACTTCTTGGAAGCATAAGTATAAGAGTGGACACATTGACTGCCCCAGGAGTCCTTGATGGAAGACATGGATTTTGATGAAGGAGAGGGGTCTCCAGATCACTCCTTGAGGATGTCTCATTCGAGGAGATCCTTGAGCTTCTCAGATAGAAAGGGAGTTAGTCCTATGAAGCCCCTTCCCAGGAGGACTCTGTGCTCCTTGAGGCTTTTGGTTCTATGGTTGCTTCCCTCGGCTGGTGAAATGGTGGATTTAATCTGTCACTGGGCATAGAAAAAACTGGACATCACAGAACCAATCCCCAGGAAACCAGATAAATACCTTCTTGCCCCTAAAGACCACTCTCATTGGATCAAAGGCCTGGCAGTAGATGTCATGGTAGTGGCAGCAGCCACTAAGGAGATTGAGAAAGAAAGCACTTTTGTCCATCCCCCTGCCAGGAAGTCCAGGGATTTGGACAGATTTGGGAAGCGTTTTTATGCTTCAGCTACCATTGCTTTAAGATCACTGAATTATTTGGCACACATAGCTAGGTGTAAGAGAGACTTGACCAGGAAGCTTTCCAAGTCTGTTTCTAGGCCAGTGTCTGTGGAAGATAGTGAAGACAATGGCTTCACAGCTGGTCACCCCTAAGTCCCTTTCAAATGCATCCATGTGTCTAATATTGAATGCAGTGGAAGGTGTTTTGAGGGTCGCAGGAACAGTCATTACGGTAAGGAGACATGCCTGGTTGCACTTGTGTGATTTTATGGAGCCTTTTAAGATGTCTTTTATCAATGCCCCATTTGACGGCCTGACTTTGTTTAGCCCTAAGGTCAAATAATCACTGTTCAGGAGTGAACAGGATGGTAAAACTATCTCCTGTAGGGATATGGTTCTCTATCACCAGAGGACTTTCTGTAGAAACCAGAAGGGGGTAAGAAATTGTGGTTTAGGAAGTCCCAAGGGTTTTCTGAAGGATCTTCTGGAGATCAATCTCCCCAGGCAGAGATGTGTATTCTAATGGTCTGCATTGCCCTTGTGGCAGAGGAGGCCTCCAGAATCAATGTTTCAGTGGTCCTTTCTCTGAGAGGCCTCTTCAAAGTTCCTGAACAGTTGCCCAAATGCTGCAGTCTGGAGGCAGCCAGGGGCCACTTGTCTCTGCATGCAGAAGACTGGATAGCTATCACTAAAGATGTCTGGATTCAGACAATAATTTCCAGATGCTATTTCATCCCATTTGTCTGTCCACCTTCACAGCAAAATAAACTTCACAACTTGTCACTCTCAAAAAAAGCAGCAGTATTAGAAATAAAAAGGTTGCTAGACAAGCGAATCATCAAAGCTGTCCCACCAGACCAGCAATGGTTTGGAACTTATTCTAGATTGCTTTTAGTGCCAAAACAGAACAAAGACCTAAGACCAATTCTGGATGTTAGTCACATGAAAAATATCTTTCAGAAAAAATGCAGTGTGCCCAAGATAAAGCCAAAAGACTTAGAAAAAGGCAGTCAGGAAGGAAACCAATGCTCAAAAATGGTTTATTCAGCAGCTGAAAGTATATAACACATAAACGTTACACTTATAAATACGTTTTCGTCTTTCACTGACTTCATCAGATAAAAGAACACATAAACTTCTAGTCGGTTGAAATATCTTCCTTATTTAAATATCAACCAATAAAAAATTACATTAAATTATGCATATTTCAACAGTACAACACCAAATAAATGTATAGAAAATATATTACCTGCCTAGTAGTGTGTAAATAAATATATTTAAATATTAAAAATTTAAATATATGCTAGTAACATTAAATATTTTATTAAAATAATTTATTAAAAATTTTAAAAGGACATTATAAAATTATACAAAAATAATCAAATTTTTACAGCAACAACCAGTGCAAAAATTGAAATAATTTGAAATCTATTGATCCTTCCAGTAATAACTCATTAAGTGTTAGAAACATTTTTTATAAGAAATATTAATTTCATTTAATGACACTCTAGAGTATTTATTACTGTCTTCCAAAATATTCATAACTTTAGACTGATATATTACATTATCCATAAAGACAGTCCTCCCTCCCTTATCTGGTGCCATAACTCTTAGATTAGAATTATTTCTAATTTCTTCCAAAAGGACTAGGTTCCCTGGTATGAATGAAAATTTGTCCCTAGCTCCTGTTTTAAAAATTAGGGCTGTTAAGCTCTGAATTACAATAATTTTTATGTCCACTAGAGGGAGAATAGGTTGTTGCTATAATAATTTGATTATTTTTGTATAATTTTATAATGTCCTTTTAAAATTTTTGATAAATTATTTTATATAAAATATTTAATGTTAATAGCATATATTAAAATGTTTTAAATATATTTATTAACACAATACTAGGCAGGTAATATATTTTCTATACATTGATTTGGTGTTGTGCTGTTGAAATTTGCATAATTGAATGTAATTTTTTATTGGTTGATAGTTAAATGAGGAAGATATTTAAACAGACTAGAATTTTATGTGTTGTTTTATCTGATGAAGTCAGTGAAGGACGAAAACGTATTTACAAGTTTAACATGCATGTGTTATATACTTCGAGCTGCTGAATATACCATTTTGAGTATTGGTTTCCTTCCCAAGTGCCTTTTTCTGTGGTTTTTCACATGAAAAATATGTCAAACACACAAAGTTCTGGATGGTAATTGTACAGACCTGTCCTTTCTTTTTTGAGGAACGATGACTGTTTGTTCTTCAGGATGCATACTACCACATCAGAATGGACAGACGCTACAGAAGGTTCATTCACTTCTGGCTGGAAGCCAGTCATTTTCAGTTCAGAGTCTGTCCTTTGGTCTCACCATAGCCCCCCGGGTGTTCAGCAGATGCATGGCAGTCATTTAAGCTCATCTCTGACTGTAAGGGTTCAGAGTGTTCCCCCTATCTCGACAATTGTCTCCTTATCACTCCTATTAGGAATCTGCTGGTCCTGGCCAGAGACTATTTGCTTCAGATATGCTCCAACCTGGGTATTACAGTGAACCAAGACAAATCTCATTTCTTCCTAGTACAGGTTCTGGAGTTCCTGGGAGCCCATTTGGACACAACTACTCAAACTGCAAGATTAACAGAGAACAGGTTACTCACTCTAAGAAGTAAGCTTAACACCTTCTTTCCTATCAGACATCTGACTAATCTAGCCCTTTAACTTTGAGGATTGATAGCAGCCTCCAGCTCTTTGGTCTCCTTAGCAATTTATTATATGAGAGTGTTCCAGTGGATAATAGCAGTCTAATGGTCCATCAGATCCAAGCCCATGACTTTTCTGGTCTGCCTAACATAGATCTTCAGAAAACATGTAAGTTGGTGGATCCAGTCTCCAGAGGTGTTTCAGGGCTGTTCCTTTGTCTTTCCCTCTTCCAAAGCCACAATGACCACAGATGCTTCCTAGCTGGGGGGGGGGGGCAGTATCTGGGAAGGATGGAGGATGGTCCCAGGCATGTGGACTCCAATGGAGGCCAAGTTTCACATCAGTGTCTTAGAGGTGAGATCTTCCAAGATGGCTGCACATTGAGTAACAGCTTAACTCTAACTCTCCCAGTGTGAAAACAGAAATTCAACAGAAAAGACCAGTAGACTTTTGTGTTTATGGGTAAATTTCAATAACTGGCTATTAAGTGTACTACCTGGATGCCTTGAAAAAAGAAATACACCTGTGGAAAGTTCTACAGCTGTTCAGCAAAAAAGCAATGCAACTGCCAGACATGACTTCCAGTAATTTACAGGAAGATATAAGGCAACTGCACACAGACCTGGTTAAAATAAACAAAACACTGATGGAGTATATCAACACAAACAACAAAAGGCTGGAAAAAATGGAAGAAGCTTTAAACAGATATTCAGATGAGGTAATAAAGCTGCAAAAATCACAGGTTGAATGAAGAAAAGGATGGCTGAATATGAGACTGCCCAGGAAGAGATGTTTCAAAAAATAATAGAATTGGAGGACAGAGCATGTAGAGAAAACCTGAGATTTTCAGCTATACCAGAGAAGCTGGAAATTCAGACTGCATTAATTTTATCAAAGCACAGATAGACAGCAGAAGTTGCTAGTTGAAATGGCACGTTTGTATACTCCAAACCTGGATATGAGAAAGCAACCTAGACCTTTAATAGTAAAGATGCAGTCCAACCAGCAGAAGGAGTTGACTCTGATAAAACTGTGGGAGAAGGACAAATACCAAAAAGTGGGAGACAGTTTGTGGATAAGGATTACTCATTGTACACCAGGCAGAAGAGGCGTAAATTCATTCCACTATTCAAGGAATGTCGAGACGCAGGTGTGAGATTCAAACTGCTGTAGTCAGCTGTCTTCAAGGTATTCTTCCCTACTGGGACAAAATCATTTTTTAATGTAGTACATGCTAAGGAGGAAATACAAAAGACTGTCCAACCAAAAGTGAGCTGTGAAACAGAAGGAGATTCTACTTCTTGTTTTTCTGGTAATAAACACGACCAAGAGATTTTACCTGTGAAATCTTTTCCACTGTTTCAATGCAAAATGTTGGCAAGAAGGAGGAGAGCATAAGAGTTGATGAGAAGAATCAAGAGTATGTTGGAAATGAAGCAGAGACAAGATTTGGAGATGGAGATGTACATTAATAAAACCAGTAACTTAATGTGGGATTACAATACAATAATTATATCTGTGAAATTTGACAGAACAAGAAAATCTGGAAATATTAGACTTTTTCAGAATTTTTGGACTTGTGGGGGACTCTAAAGCATATGTCTTACTTCATGTCATTAATGTTCAAAAAAATATTTTGGGGAGGGGAAGAGAGGGAGAAAGTTAACTGCAAGTAAAGAAAATGTTTTTTTCTTAGTATTTTTGTGATGCATGGTTTTCATTGCTTGATGTAAAGTAAAGTAAAGCATTCTCAGTTATTTTTAAGTGTAACAGAGATTGCAAATAGGTGCTGCTATTTTTTCCTTAAGTGTAACAGAGATTGTAAATAGGTGCTGCTGTTATTTTTTCCTTTCTTTCTCCCTTCTTTCTTCTTGTTCAGTTTTAAGAAATGCAGGTTCTGCAATGTAAAAAAAAGAATGTCTTAGACATGAGTGCAGTTCTCCTAATGTTGCTGGCCTTACAGGATGTTCTTCCTGTAGGGGTGATTTCTATCCAGATCAACATGTCAGTAGTCTGGTACATCAACAAATAAGGGGGAGCACATCCCTACACCCTTTGTCAAAAAATGATGAGAGTGTAGCAATGGCCAATATCTTCCAACCACTTTCTGATAGCAATGCTCATGCTCATACACTTTTGGCCACCAAACCAGGACCAAAACACTAAAGGTGGAGGAGTGTCAATATTCACCAAGGATATTCACACCACCAGGCTAGTTGGCCAACACAATGTGTCTGAAATTCTCCAAGTGCAACTAACACTAGGTAAGACTGCAATCCAAATTGTAGCTTGCTACAGATCCCCCACCATACCCCAAGAGTCTCACTACACCTTTCTAAACATACTGGAAAATATTAAGATAGAACCAAACACCCTAATACTGGGTGATTTTAACTACCCTGCCATCAACTGGGAAAACTACTCATGTCCCAACACCTTTGCGCAACGGTTCTTGGAATTCATAAATTCCAATGCCCTGGATCAACTAATCCATAGTCCCACCAGGGCTCCAATATCCTAGACCTGGTCATTACCAACATGGGAAATCAATGCTCCATACCTATGGTCACCCCCTCGTTAGTCAGGTCTGACCATAAGCTAATCACCCTTAACATCCACATCCCAAACCTACCCCCTAGTAAAGAAACCACCATAAAAAACTTCTCCAAAGCCAACTTCATGCTACTCAAGTCAGAAGTGACAAACTTCATGACACCCATGCACACGGGAACTGAAAGTTCAACTGCTGAATCCTACACTAAGGCACTGTACGAGCACATCCACTCATGCATGAATCGTACCATCCCAAATAGAACCAAAATGCTCTCATCCAAAAAAAGGAAGCCAATCTGGTAGTCCCCTGCCATAAACAAACTTTACAACAAAAGGAAGAAATTTTTGCAGAAAAGAGGAAAATCCCAGGATGCAAAAAACTCCCTTACTAGCCTCAGTAAGAAACTGAGATGCCTCATAAAATCCTCCAAAGCTAGTTACGAAAATAAAATTGCCAAAGATTCCAAAGACAACCACAAAGCATTCTATAACTATGTCAATAATCTAAATGGCAATGCTCAGATCTGCTCTGAGCTAAAACAGAATGGCATTAAATATACTGATCCGAAGGATATTGCCAATATCCTGGCAGATCAATTCAGTGCCAACTTCACCCCCCTCTCACCCCCTAAATGGCCCATCTCAATACCGGAAGATTGCCAAATTCCAGTAATAACAGCCACACAGGTACAAAACGCACTCTCTAAAGCCAAGAATACAGCATCCATAAGACCAGATGACATCCCAGGCTGTGTACCACATGAAATACAATATGAACTGGCACCTCACCTAAGTGTCATATTTAATCATAGCCTCACCTCAGGTTTCATGCCCACTGAGTGGCGCAGAGCTACAGTTATCCCAATCCACAAGGGGGGATCCACCTTGGATCCCGGAAACTACCGTCCCATCAGTCTGACAAGCCTTATCTGCAAGGCCATGGAGCATATCATCATGGAACTTATAAACAAAGACATTGGCAACCTTCAAACACTAAACCCTACCCAGTTTGGGTTTGTGAAGGGCCGATCTTGTCTCCTGAACCTGATTGACTTCTTTGAATCAGTCTCCAGAGCCATGGACAAGGGTAAGGTGGTCCACACAGCCTATCTAGACCTTGCCAAGGCCTTTGACACCATCCCCCACTCTGGAATCATAGATAAACTTACTAAGTTGGGCATTAATCCCTATGTCACCCAATGGGTTGCTAAATGGCTTACTGATAGAACCCACACTGTAAAAGTAGCCGACTCCAAATCCAGCTCCAGACAAGTGACAAGTGGAGTACCTCAGGGTTCAGTCCTGGGGCTGCTCTTGTTTGGCATCTACTTCTCTGAAGTACATGGCATGGCAGGTGACTGCAAACTGGGAGCCATTATTGAATCCCCAAATGATGTGGATACTCTGCAAAAGGGCCTTACAGAAACAGATGCTTGGTGCCAGAGCCATGGGCTCAAGCTCAATGCCAAGAAATGTATTGTTATCCCCTTTGGGAAAAAACATGTATCCATGAATTACCATATAGGTGGCAGTACGCTAAACACAGAAAGTGTGATAAGAGACTTAGGGACACAGGTGGACAGTGGTCTCACCTTCGATAACCACATCACCACAACAGTCAGGAAATCCTTCTATGTGGCACACCTCATCACGAAGGGCTTTTCATCCAGAAAAAAGAAGGTCATTGTCCCACTGTACTCATCCCTCATTAGACCCATTATAGAATACAACACCCCATTTGGTATGTACCTCTCAGGACATCTGCAACAACTGGAAAGGCCTCAGAAATACCTCACTAAAAGAATCACAGGCCTAAAGCAGATGCCCTATGCTGACCGCCTTAAAGGACTCCAGCTATACTCTGTCGCATATTGTCTACTCAGAGGCGATCTCTGCTTAACATACAAGGCCATGTCAAACCCAGAGCTGTTGGACATGCTACACTTAAAGAAATCACAATCCCTCAGAGCTACACGCTCCAGGGATCTAAACCTTGTCATCACAATAAACAAAACATGCTGGAGGGATAGGTTCCTGACCCAGAGACTCCCCAGACTCAGGAAAAGATTGCCCATACATGTCAAGCAGAGTGCCTCTTTGGACCTCTTCAAGAGGAACCTTGATGATTGGATGGGAGAAAGGAAATTCACCCCAGGGATCATGTCAGTCGCCCTGCTAGACAGGGGTCCAGGAAAGTAAATAATGTGGGAAGAAATAGCCAGGGAATTGTTATGGCTAGGCTTGTATAGGCCCTAGGGCTGATAGCCTAGTACCAACCTATGAACCTATGAACCTATGGGGAAGACCAGTATTCTATCAGACAGGTTAAGTAGATCTGTTCTACTGCCTCACAACTGGTCTCTCAATCTAACAATGTCAGCACACATTTTTCATCATTGTAGCCAACCATGCTGCAATATTTTTGCTTTTCCCATAAATTTCAAATGTATCAGGTTCTTTGCTCTGATCCCTGTAGAGGGGAAGGCCTTGAGAGATGCTCTGATCCACGCTTGGCCCACCAGGCTTCCTATATGCCCTCCCAACAACTCCTCTTATTATCCACGCTTGGCCCACAAGGCTTCCTACATGCCCTCCCACCAACTCCTCTTATTCTGAAATTCCTGCAGAAAGCTCTACAATGGAAGATTATGGTCACCCTCATTGCCCTTTTTTGGCCTCAGGTGTGGTTTCTCTTTCTTTGGCCTGGTCTAGACAGATTCACTTTACAAGCTTGACATGGCAGAGACCATATAATCACAAAAGCACCAATAAACGAAAACAAACTGAAGAAAACCACAAAAGCACCAGCTTCCAAACGCACCGGTACTCTCGTAAACATTATTGTAATTAAAATGTCAATCCAACACGGTTAAACATAACCACTTGCTCTCAAATAAAACTCTAAACAGGACAAGTTAATTTTGTTGTGTAAAGCGCTTTTCGTCCGGATCTTATCCGGACTTCTTCAGACAAAAAAATACCACCATATTCAACTGCTTTTAAATACTTGCACCTGTTTTCAAGAACCTATCAGATTCAAACATTCCAGTTAAAAAATTAAAGCGATATTTACTTTTCTAACACTATCACATTTGGATGATTAATTAAAACCACATTCGTTAAAATACTTTCGTGTAAATCAAAAGATGAAAATTTCAGCAAATACAAAGTTCAGTCTATACTGTGTATAATTAGTTCTTCCTACAATCCCAAAGCAGCCTCATATGTTGTCGCTCCCTGTCCGTAAACAATTAACCATTCTTGTCAAAACTCAGTGAGGATGTTTATTTATTATATTCCCCCTATATGTTATTATACCATGTATTTAGCATCTTTCCACTGTTACTATAAGTTATTTATACTCAAAACTACGTCCACTGTCTTCCAACAAGTTATTTGTTTATTAATACAGTGTTGGTCATCCTTCCTGTATAAGTACCCTTATACACTGGTACCACGTATACCAACGAAGCAAGGCCCTCGAACCAAAAGATGAACAAACCTACTTCTTCCTACAACCTAACGGATGCCCAACAGGAGAATATTCCCACAAATGGACTAAGTCAAGTAGACAATAACCCAACAATAAACAACGACAGGATAGTATTTACACCAGGTATTAATGTTACACAGGATATAACAAACTGGTTAAGCGATGAGCTTAACCTGGATAACCCGCAGGCAAGTAAAACTACCTTTTATTCTAATGAAAGGAACAGTTCACTAGCTGACAAGTTAAAGTTATTTGACAGCAAATTGTTGAAAATTAAAAAGCTTCAACTGGAATTAAATTACTTTAACAAATGTTTAAAGGAGAAAATAGTACCAAAAGGGTTGAGATACTGCTCATACCCCACAGGTTTGATTGAGGGGTCTGAATTCCACAATGAATTGGTTGAACGGTTTAACAATCAATGCATGGTGAAATATTATCAACTAATGGTGAACAAATTAGCCACAGAAACTTTAACTCTGGAGAGGGAAATAAAATCAGATACAGTATTTGACCGATATGAGTATGATTATAACCGTATTTTCACCAGTATTGCACAGCAACTGGATACATTGAAAAGTACCAAAGTAAAAAAACTACAGAGAGACCTAAAAGCTTACGCAGAGGGTACTGCGTACCCAAAACCCCCAAGTTCACAGAACAAAATAATTAGGAACAGAGGGGAACAATTTACAAACAGAGGGTATGCAGTAAGACCCGAACAACAAACAGTAACTAATAAAAGATTGGGTATGAATTTAGAAGGTGGAGAGAATAACATTGAGAGTTATATAAACAAGGACATCGATTTTCCCGAAGTATATAACAGAGATATTAACAGTGGCTATAATGGACAAGATCAAGAACAATACCACCCCCCAAATTTAAACCAAAACCAATGCCATCAACAACAGCCACAACAACAAAAAAACGACAGAGGGGGGAGGGGGAACAATTGGAACACCAATCAACAGTTCCCATCCAACAAGAAATACAACACTCACAGCACCAAGAGGAATTAACTTTTCAACCATGCAAAATAGTGTTGAACAGTGAAAAAGACTTTAAAATTTACAACTACACGGAATTCCATATTGATGACACCTTAGCTGAACTATTTTCAAAGGGACTAACATTTGTACCGGCTAATAAGGTCAGCATATCTGAACTTCTGGTTGACCTTTAACTGTTTATATGAAAATTAAATTTGACTATTCTAATGGGAAATTCATTATACAATGACAACGAACTAAGGGTAGCCAGTACATTTAATCCATATTGTAATTCTATTATTAATATGTTTGAAATGCTATGTGAACATGATTTTAGACAAACAGTAGCTGATAACAATCAAAAGCACACTAGGAATAAGGAGAACATCACTAATGAATGGCACTTATTAAAAATAGTTAGGTACCTCCCAATTAGATTTATGAAACCAGACAAAGGAGGGGGCCTAGTAGTGATATATAAAGAGGACTACAATAGGAAGATGTTAATAGTCCTAGAAAAAGATACTTATGAAGAAGTAAGTTTGAATCAACTTAATATAGCATATAATAGAATTAAAATGTTTCTTGGCGACCTTTTTATTGATGGGTTGATAGATATACAATTGAACCACTACTTAACTATGTTGCCACCTAGACTACCACAAGTATTTGGAATACCAAAAATACATAAAGGGTTGAATGATCCACCCTTTAGGGCATTAGTGGACGCAAAGCAATCTATGACATACCCATGTGCGAAAGTTGTGGACCTAATAATGAACAATTTGTGGAGAGGGAGTCACAAATTTGTAAAGACTCATGGTGCTTTTTGGGCCAATTAAACAATCTGACTTTCCACAAGGTACACAACTTTTTGACAGTAGATGTATGTGATTTATATTAATCTATTCCACAAGACTTGGGTACTAACTAGGTAATAGAACATATTAGGAACAAAGGAGCAACAGAGATTGACACTAGACTAGTGGAACAATTGTTGGATATTATTTTGAAAAACAACTACTTCATGTTTAATAACAGGTTGTTCTTACAAAAAATAGGTGTCGCCATGGGGTCCCCAGGAGGGGCAAGTTTTGCAAACTTGGTAATGGCCCACTGGGAGACCAATTTGGTTTTCCAGTCTCAATGGAAAGAAAAAATTATGTTTTACACAAGATTCCTGGATGACATCTTTATATTAATTAAAGGTGACAAGAGTACAGCTGACAACTTAGTAGAATATTTAAATACAACAAGTCACTTTTTAAAGTTCACTAAGAATTACCAGGAACAAAAGACCCATTTTTTAGATGTGGAATTATGTAAGAACAACCAGGAAAGTAGGTATGTAGCAAAAATCTATAAGAAAGAAACCTATTCAAATTATTTCTTGCACTTTACCAGTTTGCACCCATTTTACCAGAAAAAATCAGTGGTCAACTGGTACGTGCGGCAAGAATGGTAAGTACAGGAAGGGACTTTGAGGAAGAATGTAATTTACTTTATGAAATGTTCAGGCATAGAGGATACCCAGAGTGCTTTTTGACCAACATATTTCAAGAAGTAAAAGTTAAGAGGACCTTGGGTATCTACAAATCTATTTTAGATAGTTGTACCATAGATATAATTAGTACAACTACAAGTACAGCTTTAGAAACAGGAGTAGAGAAAATGTTGCCCACAGATGTGACTGAACACAGCATAAACTGCAGAAAAAGCTTCTCACTTTCCTTTATTTTAACATATACGGTAAAGAAGTATTGGTCATTACTAACAATTGATAAGGACATTTTTAACAAAATAGGTGAGTCACCTACTATAACATTTAGATGAGGTACTAATTTAAAACAACTTTTAGAAACACCGTATAGACCTGCAGAGAACAATGCAGGCACACGAAAATGCAGTACATGTAAATATTGCCACTATGTGGATAGTGAGAACTACTTTATTATTAGGAAGGAGAGATTTAACATTCAAGGAATATACAATTGTAGCACTAAGTCAATTGTTTACCTAGCACAATGTGATCAATGTCCAGCATTCTATGTCGGTAAAACCGACCCATTTAGTAGACAACAGGAAATATATAGACGACAGTACAACCAAACTTTTGTTGGAAAGAAGCGAACTTAATTGGCAGTTGGAGGCTAATAAAGCACCAGGACTCAATGAAACATGCTCTGTAGCATGTATATTAAAACTAAAGAGTCTATTTAGATGAAAGAATAAGGTACCTTATTAGTTATATATTCTTCGAGTAGAAATAGAACTGAAAACAGAGACCATTCCACACCTATAGATCATACATATCTAATTATAAACTATGAACAACACATGTGGTACTGAAGTTTTAACTTATTCTTTGGTAGTAATGCCGTTACTCATTATGCCCAATTTGTTGTTCATGACTCATACCTAAATAAGTAAGGTGAGAGTAAAACTATTTTTAATGACATAGGTATATTTATAGGGAACAATATAAATAACAACATTTTAGTAAATAGGCACTAACATCAGTGATTTGAACATTGTAATTAGTGGTGACTATTCTTCAACCAAACATAGAAATGATATTAGAAAATAACAAGTGATTCACACACAAGAGAATGGAGTGAAAATAAACAGTTTGGTAGACACCGTACAAACTATACACGTAAAAAGGCATACAACAACATTGGACACGAGAGGGAATTAGAAAGGTAGACACCAGTAAGGGGATATAAGGAAACAGTTTGGTAGACACCGTACAAACTATACATGTAAAAAGGCATACAACAACATTGGACACGAGAGGGAATTAGAAAGGTAGACACCGGTAAGGGGATATAAGGAACTCTGCCCGCGGGCCATTATGAAATGAGTGGTATGATTTAACTACCATTATAAAACGGCAATGTAAGGGTACTTATACAGGAAGGATGACCAACACTGTATTAATAAACAAATAACTTGTTGGAAGACGGTGGACATAGTTTTGAGTATAAATAACTTATAGTAACAGTGGAAAGATGCTAAATACATGGTATAATAACATATAGGGGGTATATAATAAATAAACATCCTCACTGAGTTTTGACAAGAATGGTTAATTGTTTACAGACAGGGAATGACAACATACGAGGCTGCTTTGGGATTGTAGGAAGAACTAATTATACACAGTATAGACTGAACTTTGTATTTGCTGAAATTTTCATCTTTTGATTTATACGAAAGTATTTTAACGAATGTGGTTTTAATTAATCATCCAAATGTGATAGTGTTAGAAAAGTAAACATCGCTTTAATTTTTTAACTGGAATGTTTGAACCTGATAGGTTCTTGAAAACAGGTGCAAGTATTTAAAAGCAGTTGAATATGGTGGTACTTTTTGTCTGAAGAAGTCCGGATAAGATCCAGACGAAAAGCGCTTTACACAACAAAATTAACTTGAGTAGTCCTGTTTAGAGTTTTATTTGAGAGCAAGTGGATACTTTTTACCGTGTTGGAGTGACATTTTAATTAGAATAAAGTTTACGAGAGTACCGATGTGTTTGGAAGCTGGTGCTTTTGTGGTTTTCTTCAGAGACCATATAATCGATGTTTTAAAACATCAAACCTGTAAAGGAAACAAAAAAAAAATTTTTTTTCTAAGATGTTTTTGCAGGGGGCGAGCCCCCATGCCCCCCGCTATTTAAATATACCAACTCCGAGATCGCACTGCAGTGAAGAAAAGGGAAACTTACTTATTCAGTGCTGTATGGAGATCTCCGCTTTACAGGTTCGATGTTTTAAAATGTCGATTATATGGTCTCAGCCATATGAATTTCAACATTTTAAAATGTCGAGCTTATAAAGTGAATACTTCAGATCCTAAGTCTGAAAAAGTGCCCAAAGTTGGATCCATGACCCATCAGTTGAGGGAAGAAGGAAATAGACAACACAAATCTGTCATTATGGTAAGTACATAATTTTCATTTTTCCAGCCCCCTCCAAGAAAGACATAGCTAAGAAAGACAGACTCTACCAAGAAAATGCAGCACTATGAATACCTAGTACTCTATTTTTGGTTTGTTGAAGTAACATGAATAGAAATAATTTAGATCTGAATGTTTTGGGATAACACTGTACCTCTCAACTATTTGGTCAAGAATTCTGAAAAATGCTAAAATAATGAGGGGGTACCATCAGGAACAATTTTTAATTATTACTCAAATTTACATAAAAAGTTAACATAACAGATCTGATGTTGTTAATTTTCACCTAATCCTTGACAGTGGGTTTGGTTCCAAACCCTTGGAACCAATTCAGCCGTATCTTTTAGCTCGCACTCTTCAAACTCTGGAGTCAGGCTCTACCCATAATGCTCCTCACAGAGATTACCTCAGATCTCATTTGCCGCTTTGCATACCAGACGTGTTTGTTCTATATTTCAAGCTTTGGCATTATATTTAAAGTGTTTTCAATTTCTTCTTTAACTCTTTACCTTTTCTATCTTTATTAGTACTTTTACCCACTCCTCCATCCTTCTAAGTAATTTCTATCTTACTATTACTATTGGTAATGTGTCCCTTACCATAGTTGGTAAGTTCTCCATATTTTTATACCATTGAGATATCTCTTGATACCATATTTGGTATTATCTTCCTTTTCTTCCTTTATTTAAAAAAAAAAATCTTTACTTCTGTCCTTCCTTATCTCATCGCCGATAATGGCAGATCAAAAACAATCTCCATCAAAACCTTCAAAGAGCACCTCAGGATTCAAGAGGTGTAGGAAATGTGAGGGTAAAATGCCCAATTCAGACGGGCACATTTTATGTGTTTATCATCTTGGCAAGATTCACCTGCAAGAAAATTGCTTGATTTGTCATGGGTTCTCCTCCAGTGCATTGATGGAAAAGAAGAACAAACTTATTTTAAAAGGACTTTTGAAATCTCCTTTTGACAAGGCCATTTCTGGTTCCAAGGAGAAAACTAGTGATAAAGGAACTTCTTCCTCCCATGGTTCAAAGAAAAGATCTTGCTTGGTTCTGAGTGTTTTGGAACCGACTAAAAAAATCTCAAAAATTTCCTCGGTACTGAAGAGTTCATTGGCACCGGTGGACCTGTCTACACCAACAAAATTGGCTTTGGAGCAGACAGCCGCCTCCACATCGGTCACAATAGATCAATTGGTACCTAAGATACTGGGGCTGGCTTTGCTCCCAAGAACTTCTTATTACCCTTCTGTGGACCCTTGCAGAGATAACCCTTTTGTGAAGATCATCTAGACCTCCCTCCATGGCACCTGTGAGGTTGAGTAAGAATCTGTCGGAAGCTAATATTATGAGGGTAGTGGATCAGCTACTTGTGGCGAGAGGATTACCTTTGGTTCTGAGCCAATCTGGCATCGAAACTGTATGTCCTATGACCCCTTTCTGCTCTCCTCCTCCTCCAACTCTGCATGAGCCTTTGGAGCCTTTGATCCCAACACTTCCATCTCTGACTGACTCGGTTCCGATAGGATTTTTCATCTTCAGTTCCGACAACCATCTTGAGTATCTCCAAGCCTTCTACACCAAAGACCTCCCAGGGTCGGGATTCTCTGATCTGTTCCAAGATGCATGGTACCTTTTTGGTTCTTTCTGAGCCATCTATGCCTCTCAGTGCCTCGGCCCTTGTAGTGCTGACCCAGACTTCTGGTCTGGGGCAGTCTCCTCAGTGCAGGCTATGACCCCGGTTCCAAAGCAGTTTGTTTTGGTTGAAGGCTCCCATCCCTCTATGGGGGATCTACCTTCTGATTTATGGAGAAAGCATTATTCATTGGGGATTCTCAGTCCTTGCCATCCCTGTCAGGACATATTTCTTCTTCTTCTCGGCCTGAGCTACCATTGGTCTCACTCTCTGGACAGAGGGTACAAAAGTCCCAGGTGACTCCCACTTTAGTAGTCTTCTGTTTGGAAACTTCTCTGGAGCATCCCCCCGAGGAAGTCCCTGTGAAGAGGAAATGCAAGAGGAAGCACCTGGACTTCCCAGAAGAGTCTTATACCAAAGATACTGACTTCATTGAAAGGAAAGGTTCCCCCAGGTCACCCCCGATGATGTTTCTTTTGGGGCCATCCTGGAAATTCCAGTATACCTGGAGGCTTTTCATGCCCAACCCTCCACTTCTTGGATCTCTCCGCCCACTGATGAACTTATCAAACTGATTGCTCAGCAGGCGTGGAAGATGCCCGACTCCATAGAATCAATCCTCAAGAGACGTGACTGTGTACTATCAGCAGCAAAAGAAGAACCACATTGGTGTAAGGGAATTCCTGTTGATGCCATGGTGATAGCAGCTGCCACCAAGAGGGAACTCGTGGAAGAGAGTCCTACTATCCATCCTCCTAACAAGTAGTCTAGGATGTTGGATAGATTTGGGAAGCATGTTTGTGCTTCAGCGAACTTCACTCTAAGGTCCTTGAATTATATGGCACATTTTGCCAGATTACAGAGAGATTTGATTAAAGAACTTTCAAATACTCTCTCAGGAGCAGTAGCTGAAGAGTTCTGTGACAAAGTTTCATCTCAGCTTGCAACCCTAGAGTCTATTTCCAATTTGTCCATGCAGCTCATAGAACATGAGCTGAAGGGATGACCAAGGCAGCGGGTTCAGGTATAGCCATTAGAAGGCACTCCTGGATGCACTTGTGCAACTTTGTGGAGCTATTTAAAACGTCACTTGTCAATGCTGTTTTTGACGGATCTACCCTTTTTGGCTCAAAGGTTAGAGATACTCTAGCCAGAAGTGAGCAAGATGGTAAGACCCTATCTGCCATTGGCATATGTTTCTCCACCCCTCAGAGACCTTACTTAAGGAACCAAAGGAATGAGTAAACTATGGTTTAGAAAATCCAAGGGTTTTTTCCACAACTCACAAGGTAAAGACTTCCCCCAGGGCAGAGGGGGGCAATGGAAGACACTGCCCTAGGGGCAGAAATGGACTGCAGAATCAGGGGTCCAGAGAATCCTTCTCTGGCACTTCCTATCAGCATCCCTGAAAGGATACCCGTTTGCCTTCCTCTGGAGGCAGTCACGGGACGATTATCCCTGGACCTACCAGCCTGGCAATCATTAACTTTGGACAAAGGGGTGCAGGGAGTAATATCCAGAGACTACCAGATTCCACTATCTGTAACTCCCACAGCACAGAAAAAACTCCCCAATGTTCCACCCAATCAAAGGGAATCAGCAGTCTTAGGAATTCAAAAACTGCTCAAAAAAAGTCATCTCAAAAGTCCCACCAGACCAAACAGTCGATGGCGTTTACTCAAGATTCTTTTTACTGCCCCAAAAAACTGGGGACTGGAGATGCATTTTGGATCTCAGCCAATTCAGCAAGGTGTTTCAGCAAACGAAATTCCGGATGGTCTCTATACAAGTCGTACTTCCTTTTTTGTAAAAAGGCAACTGGATGTGCTCTATAGACCTCAAAGATGCTTATTACCATATAAAAATGGAAAAAAAATCTCCAGGAGGTTTCTATGCTTTTGACTAGGAGCTAGTCATTACCAGTTCAGAGCACTGCCCTTTGGACTCACCGCAGCCCCCAGGGTGTTTACCAAATGCATGGCAGTGGTTGCAGTTCATCTCAGACTGCAAGGTTTTCGAGTCTTTCTGTACCTTGACGACTGGCTCCTCACTGCTACCACCAGGCATCTCTTAGAACAGGCAAGAGATTATACCATGAATGTTTGCACATCTCTGGGCATTTCAATAAATCTTGAGAAAAATCCAACCTGCAGCCTTCTCAGCAATTGGATTTCATAGGTGCTCCTGTAAACACTGTCCTGGGAATATCTTCTCTTTCTCCAGAGAGACTGCAATGTATCAGGGCCCTAGTCAGACAAATTCTCCAAAGCAACAGAGTCCCAGCAACACTTATCCTTCAAACCTTAGGTTCAATGGCAGCTTCAATCACTCTGGTTCCTCTAGCGAAGTTTCATATGCGAATACTACAGTGGCTTCTAGCAAACCAATGGTCTCTGATTCGCCAACCAATGTCTTACTTAGTCCTGAACACCAACCATTGCAAACAAGACCTCAAATGGTGGCTTCACTCTGACCAAATTCTCTTCGACTGACCATTTACACTTCCCCAGTCCCAAGCCATAGTGACCACGGATGCTTCCCAGATAGGGTGGAGGCGCATTATCTGGGAAAGACAGTTGAAGGCACATGGTCCCAATTGGAGGCCAATTTGCACATCAGCATCCTAGAAATGAGGGCAGTGCTATTAGCGTTGCAAGCATTCCAGGATACCCTCCCTCTAGGTACAGTTGCAATTCAGACAAAAAACACGTTGGTAGTCTGGTAAATCAACAAACAACCTGGATAACTGGATGGGGATCAGAAAATACACCCGGGATTCCACCTATGTCCCTGCTGGACAGTGGCATAGGGTGCTAACTTGTTGGAACATGGGCTAAATTATTGGCTAGACTTGTAAGGGCCCCAGGGCCAATAGCCTAGTAACTTCCTATGGTCCTATGAACAATGGGGAACCAAATCTTACTCACTATGGTGTGAGGCACTCAGGGTTTGGGAATGGGTGATTTCTTCCAACCGCTTTCTGATAGCAATGCACATTCCGGGAAGTTCCAATGTGGTAGCGAACAAATTAAGCAGGACAATTCTTATGCCTCATGAGTGGTCTCAGAACTCTGTAAGGGCGGACAGGATTTTTTGCCATCGGGGCCAACCTTTCTGCGACCTGTTTTCCTCTCCCCTGAACAAGTGCAGAAGTTACTTTACCCTAATCCCCCATCTGGGGGAGTCACCCAGAGATGCTCTTCTGCACAGTTGGCCTCCTGGTCTGTTATATGCCTTCCCCCCATTCCTCTAATCTCACAATTCCTAAAGAAAGCCAAAAGGATGAAGAATTCAATAATCCTCGTTGCCCCATTCTGGCCTCGACAAGTTTGGCTTCCATTCCATTGGCCTCATCTGTTACAGAAACCATGGATCCTGGACCCAGTTCCAGATCTACTAACTCACCCAGAGGGTATGGTTCACCCCAGTCTTGGACACCTCAAGCTCACTTTATGGCTTCTCCAATTACCATGATCGCCAGGCATCCTTCTCTTTCTTTTCCCGTCCAACGTATTAATATTGCACACCACAAACCTACTACTAGAAAACTGTACCTGTGCAAATTTAAAAAAATTAACAAATGGGTCTTGAATAAAGGGCTTGACCCCTTTGCTGCTCCTATCCAAGAAGTCCTAGATTTCCTAAACACTCTTTTTCAATCTGGTTCCTCTACTTCTACGATAAAGATTCATCTAGCAGCAATTTCGAATTTTCATTCAGGTTGGAATAATTCTTCAATAATGTCTCGCAAACTTTGTAAAGCTTTCTTGAAGGGGTTCTGCCTACTAAAACCTCCTTTTAAAGAACCAGTTCCCCCATGGGATCTAACTACTGTCCTTCAAGCTCTAACCAAGGCCCCATTTGAACCATCAGCATCTTGTCATTTGAAGTACTTATTCCGGAAGATTGTACTTTTGGTAGCAAGTGCTTCTGCAAGAAGGGTTTCCAAACTGCAAGCCCTGTCATGCAGATCACCCTACCTGATCTTTCATAAAGACGGAGTGGCACTGAGAACAAATCCTTCCTTTCTACCAAAGGTAGTCTCTGAATCCAATATTAGTCAGTCGATGCAATTACCAACTTTTTCCCCTAATTTTTCCAACAAGGGAGAATATGCACTTCATTTACTAGATGTGCACACTTATGTTTTTATCTTCACAGAACAAAAGAATTTCGAAAATCAGATCAGTTATTTGTAGCTTTTTCACCCCTCCATATGGGCTGTCCATTTACTAAGGTTACTTTAGCTAAATGGTTGAGAGACTGCATCACATTCATGTATCAATCTCCAGGACTTCAACTCCGTAAAATAGTTCAAGCCCACTCAACAAGAGCTCTTGCGACATCAGCAGTTTTTCATGCCAGAGCTACTCTAGATGACATCTGTGCAGCAGCCATATGGTCTTATCATCATACCTTCATCGCCCATTATAAATTAGACCAGGTCTCGAGGAGTTGAGCATCCTTTGGCTCTATGGTGCTTCGGAATATTCTTCCATGAGACCTCCCAAGGCTAAAGTAGCTGGGGATTCTGTCCCACTGTCAAGGATTAGGTGAAGATTAACAATATTATGTAAAGAAGTTATGTCTTATCATAATGTTCCATCTATGTTGTTCATCTTCATTAATCCTTGACATACCCACCTGTGTTCCCCCATCCTAAGACTCTTAGTGGACCTCTTTAGTCCTGATCTAGTTTCTCATTAAGAACTCATATATGGCTTGTCTCTATATTTTCTATATTAAACCATTCTATATTCTGCTATATATATGGTCATCTGGCAAACTCCATCTGAGGTAATCTCTGTGAGGAGTATTATGGGTAGAGCCTGGCTTGAGAATTTGGAGAGTGTGAGCTGAAAGATACAGCAGAGTCATTTCCAAGGGTTTGGAACTGAACCCACTGTCAAGGACTGGTGAAGATGAACAACACAGATGGAACGTTATAGTAAGACATAACTTCTTTGTTTTGCATCAATATGCATTTTTGAACAATAAGAACTATACAGCTCTAATGACTGGCATTATGCTCTAACTGTAATCATGACTGATTTACTAGAAAACCAAAAATGTTATGAGGGAGAAAAGAAACCTTTGAAGAAGAATCAGGGAAATTCTGCAAAGATAGGGACAATTGAGCAGTATGGATACTACTCAAAACGGAATGTCTGGTCACAACCCATTCCAGGATTTAAATACTTTTTTGGATATGCAAGTTTTTAAATGGTGCATTTATGATTTTCTGAATGTTATTACAATTGGCTATAAACACATCTCAGCAGAAGAATGTAAGAATTTGTAGTTTTAAATACTGTGATAATTAAAATTACACATCCTTAAAATGCTCATTATATTGATTACTGCTGCAGTAGCCTTAGCTATATGGCTTATATTCTGCCAAGGATATAACAGCCAGCCAGCTTCCAAAGCTTCAGGATATCGTCCATGTGCCCAAACTGTGAGGCAGCTTGAGCTGAGCTGGCTAAAACACAAGCCTGGGTATGAAGCCCTTTAGAGCTTTACTGCTCCCTAAGAGTATGCTCCTCTGAGGCTTTTGAGGATCAACTGCTTTCCTTTGCTGGGCAGATAAATTCCCTCTGGGGAAAAAAAAACTTCCATTTTATTAATTTTGTTGATGTAGTATTACTTTCCTCTTCAGGAAAGTTATTTTAAAGCTATGAATGTTGTGTTTTAATGGACTGTCTTGAGACAGTAACTAAACTTTTAAATGGAGCACTCTTTTTTTTTTTGTCAGTTTAAAGTGGTGTAAAGTAAGTGCTTTTTACTGTGCTTTTCTGTCATAAAAGTAACCTTTATGGACTGGTAGTGTTTACTGGCAACTGCTGCTTGTCTTTCCTGGGAACGAGGCACAATTTTTGACAGACTACCGGTCCCTCGATCGGTCCTTTTTTCAGCCATAAAAAGAAAAAAATTCAGCAATCAGCCTTTGCCATCACAGCAGGCTAGCAACTTGCCTCAGCTGCAAGTGGGTGACTCTGCTGTGGCCATTTGTTGTACCTCAGAACACTCATCTTTTACCCTGGATCCCTCTAGTGTAACACCTACAGCCACTGTGTACCAGGGAGTTAGCCATGTCCTCTTTGGATATTAGAGTCCCCCTAGTGGGCAAGGGAGAGTCACCTTGTCAGTGCTGGGATACAGAACATGGAATGTTTCCCTGTTATGTCAGAATGTTGTGCCCATTCTTGAGGAAGCTGCTGCTGCTTCTGGCACCGTTACTAACATGATTGGCCTCATTGTTCCTGTTAAAAAGGAACAGAAAACCAAGCATGTATCTACTTCAACTCAATTATCTCTGGATAGGACTAGTTTACTGGGGCTGGCTCAGAGTTTAATTCAGACTTCTTTTTTTTTTTTATAACACCTTTATTGAATTATCACTTGTGACATAGTCAAACTTACATATATAAAAGAAATCAAGCCATATTAACAAGTTCACATTTACAAACATTCTATACCATATATGTTGTTATATATCATATAATCTAAGCAACATTACATATATTGTTCAATTTCTGACTTCTCTTAAACACCATTCCTCCTCCAAAACATTTTTCTGCATTTATTGTTCCCATAATTTCATTTTTATATGTAATTTAGTCCTACCCTTTTCCAAAGATCCCACTTCCTGTTCTTTTATCTCTGTTACAATATTCACTACTTCAAGTATAATTGGCTTAGATTTTGTTATCCATTTTCTAGTAATTGCTTTTTTGGCAACTACCAGAATTCATCTAAACAAGGCCTTACAGTGTCTAGGCAATTCATGTAAACCAGCTCAACAAAAATGTCCTTAGTTATACTAATTTGCTCACCCAGTATTCCTGACATAGTATTCTGTAGGGAATTTTTAAAGTCTGTCAACTCATTGCAGCCCCAAAATGTGTTTCCTGGCCTGTACCCCCACCCACTTTGATCTTTGCCTCTAATTCCTCATATATCTTTCTAATTAACCTTATTATTGTATCAGGAAATCCAAATGTTTTCATTGCCCTACTCATAAAATCTCAGCTTAATCTGTTGAATGCTTTCTCTGCATCAAGACCCACCAGAACAATAGTAGTTTCTTATATTCTGCTTTCTTTTGGATCATTATTGTTCAATTAAAGTTGTCAAGTTTGCCTCCCCCTCCCCAAAATGACACGGATACATATCTATCAATTTTGGCATCACTTTTGCCATTCTTTTAGCCATTATAGACATAGCACTTTATAATTTCTAACTATCCATCCATAGAGTGGAAGAAATATTCATGCCAAAACACAAATGCCCAGAGATTCCTTGATTTTGTCATTGCAAATGCCTTGGACCAGTTGGTTGACACCCCCACAAGAGGTGAAAATATTTTAGACTTGATATTAACGAACATGAGTAACCACTGCAGTATCCCTACAGTGTCATCATCCCTGGTAAGATCCAACCACAAAGTAGTCACTTTCGAAGTCACCATCTACCCTGACACCCCCTAGCTAGGGTCAAACAAAATAACTTCTCCAAAGTTGATTACAACATCCAGAGTGAAGGTATAAATAGCTTCACAGCCCCCTCCACAGAAACTGGCACACATGTCCAAACTTACACCAAAGTACTATATGAGCATTTATATAGCTGCATAGAATCAGGAATACCAGACAGGATGAAATCATCCTCCTCAAGGAAGAGTAAACCTGTCTGGTGGACATGCACAATAAATAAACTCTATAATAAAAGGAAAAAAAAATGCTGTCCAGAGCCAAGAAGGAGCAGGTGTCTAATTGGAAGCAATCTCTCCTTAGCCTGAATAAGCAAATAAGAGCACTAGTGAAATCCCCCAAAGCAAACTTTGAGTCCAAACTGGCCATATCTACTAAAGGCAATCATAAGGCTTTCTTCACATATGTCCGCAATCTCAAGGGAAGCACCCAGATCTGCTCAGAATTGGTGGTCAAGGACATCACATTCACAAACCCTGTAGATATAGCTAACCTGCTGGCAGACAGGTTCTGTGAAAACTTCACTCCTCTGTACCCCCATCAGTAAAACAGGACATCCCCAGTACCTGCCCCCCTACCCTTATCTCTAGGGAGCAAGTCATCACTGCCCTCTCAAAGGCAAAAAATACAGCTTCCATAGGACCCGATAGCAACCCAGGCTGCATCCTACATGAACTCAGGCAGGAACTTGCAGCACCATTAGGCATCCTATTCAACCAAACCCTGAGTACAGCTTTGTCCCAGCTGAGTGGAGGGCAGCTACTGTCATCCCTTTGCACAAAGGTGGAGAAACCACAGGTCCAGGAAATTATAGACCCGTCAGCCTAACTAGCCTGATCTGCAAGGCCATGGAGTGGATTATCATGGACCTCATCAACAAGGACATTTGCAACCTCCAGACACTTGATCCCACATAGTTTGGTTTTGTCAAGGGGAGGTCATGCCTGTTAAATTTGGTCGACTTCTTTGAGACAGTCACCAAGGTCGTAGATGAGGGGAAGACGGTGTACACCACCTACCCTGACCTGGCCAAGGCCTTCGATACTATTCCCCACTCAGGTATAATAGATAAACTCTCTCAGCTAGGAATCAATCCATATGTGACCAGATGGGTAGCAAACTGGCTCACTGATAGAACCCACCTAGTCAAAATAGTGGAAGCCACCTCAAGTAGTACACCCGTAACAAGCAGTGTACCCCAGGGATTGGTCTTGGGGCCTCTGTTGTTTGGGATATACTTCTCAAAGGTGCAGGCTAAATCTAGTGGGCTATGTCTGGCCAGGTTTGCAGATGACTGCAGGCTGGGTGCTGTCATCAATTCCCTTGGTAATGTGGACATCCTCCAAGAGTGTCTCACCCAAACAAATGACTGGTGCCAGAAACATGGCCTCAAACTGAATGCCAAAAATGCATCATCATCCCTTTTGGAGACAATGACATTCCCACAAATTATCACATTGACAATAAAGCACTAAGCATGGAATCAGTCATGAGGGACTTGGGAACCCAGGTTGATAGCAAACTGACATTTGACCACCATATTGCCTCCGTTTTATGGAAACCTTTCTACATGGCCCACCTCATTAGTAAGGATATCTCATCCAGGGACAAGGTGGTCATAACATCCCTGTATTCTTCCCTTATAAGACCGATTATTGAGTACAATGCCCCTTTCAGCATGTACGTCACAAAGCACATGCAGCATCTGGAGAGACCACAGAGATTCCTCACCTGAAGAATCCAGGGCCTCAAACATCTACCCTACACCGATAGGCTAAAAATTATGTCCCTCTACTCAGTTTCCTACAGATTTCTCAGTGGTGACCTCTGTCTGGCATACAAAGCAATCTCAGATCCCGCCCTGATGGGACTACTGTATATCTGCAAGTCAAGCTCCACTGGAGTAACCCGCATGTGTGACCTCAACCTGGCCTGTGACATCAATAGGACTTGTTGGCAGGACAGATTTGTGTCCTAGAGACTCACCCTTTTGTGGAATAGACTCTGTCTCCACATAAAGCAGGTTACCTCATTAAACCTTTTTAAGCGCAACCTGGATAACTGGATTGGGAACAGAAAATATATCCCTGGGATTCCACCTATGTTCTGCTGGACAGTCGCATACGATGCTGTATTTGGAACATGGGCTAAATTATTGGCTATGCTGGGCCTCAGGGCCAATAGCCTAGTAAGTTTATATGATCCTATGATCTTAATCATGGTTTAAAGTCAAAATGGGCCTATATAAAGCTGTATCTGATGGGTCTTTAGATTCTTTAGGTATTACAGTCACCATAGCTTTTTCCCATGATGTTAGTGCCTCCCCTTCTTTTAAAATACGGTTAAACAAAATCATTAAGATCTTTATCACTTTCTTCCATCCTAGCTTCCAAACTTCCATTGAAATGCTAGCTGTTCCTGGAGACTTTTCCTACACATTGGTTATACATTTTTCTCTTCTCTTTCTATCTTAACCGTTAGTTTTCAAGCCTTGTATACCTCTAATTTTGGCATATTTAAGTCTTTCCTAGGTATTTCTATTTGTGCTTATTCTTCATTTCCCCAGTCCTGTGATTTATACAAATATTCATAAAATTTCCGAAATCTCTCTAGTACCTCCACAGGATCTCTGGTTATTTTTCTTGTTATAGGCTGTCTAAGTTAGGCAACAACCCTTTCTAATTTTTGTTGACTAAGTTGTTATGCCATAAGTTTTGTGCTCTGGAGCTGTTATCAGAAAATAGTTGCTTGACAGCAATCTTTCTAAACTCATGCATGTTATCTAGCTACTCCCTTATTTTTTTCTTTAGCAATCTGCAATTCCACCTATTTGTGCTCTGTGATATTCCTTAATTTTTAATACTTTAACCTTTGTCAACCCCTCTAATAATTCTTTGTTTTTAAACAAGATACAGCTGTATTAAATTATCACGTATGAAATAGGCAATCTTGCATTTATATAAATGAAAACAAACCATATTGACATAATTTTGTTGTAAACGTTATACATCACAAACCATGATTGACATAATTGTAGGTGCAAACATTATACATGACTTATAATCTATCAAGTCATTGTCAGTCAAACATTACATAGCTTATTCAAATCCTGCCTTCTTTTAAACCTCATTCTTCCTCTGCATGGATTGTTCCAATTCCTATTTTTTCCTATGTAATTTGCAACCACCCTTTTCTAAAGATCCCAATTCCAGTTGTTTTATCTCTATTGCTATATTTGCTACTTCTAATAAAGTTAGTTTAGACTTTTATTTCCATTTTCTGGTAACTGCTTTTTTGTCAGACACCATAATTAAACTCAGCAAGGCCTTAGTATGTCTAGGCAATTCAGATTCTGTATCATAACTAAAAAAATTATTTCCTTAGTTACACCAATTTGTTCATCCAATATCTCTGACAGAGCAGTCTATACAGAATCTGTACCATTTGCCAACTTGTTACACTCCCAGAAAATTTGTTCCCAGTTACCTCTTTTTTTCCCATCACACCTCCAACATTTGCTGTCTACCTCAGGAAAAAATCTTTGGAGTTTACTTGCGGTATAAAAATACCCATGTAAATACTTCCAGGCAAAGATCCTAAATCTTCTAGACTTTGTTGCATATTTGGGAGACATACATATACCCCCATTGTTTCTTTGTCAATTGCTTATCCAGTCTTTCTTCCTAATCTTTTCTAACCTCCTCTGACAGATTCTTATAATTATGCAATATTTTATATGCTGTACTAATTATTCCTTTTTTAGCAGCAGCTTCTGTTCAAGATTCTACTAAAAACTCTGCCTGTGCTGGTTGTTTAGGTACCTCCTGTGACACCCGTGCACTGGCCCAGTAATCAAGTAGCCTCAATCCTCACCACTAGCACCAGTGAGGGATGTGCACATTGGGAAGGATAACAAGTACACAGACAGTAAAGTACAATTTCCCTTAAGAGCACACAGAGATCACAGTTAGTCTGGGGCTGGTTTATCCCTTTCTCTCCAGATCCCCAATAAGACTCCCCACTGACAAAGCTACAGGGACCAGATCTCAGCCTAGTGGTCAAGCTAAAACCTCCAGCACCCTCTCTGTCCAACCAGTGTTTCATCTCTCTGCCCAAGTAGCTGATACACACGCACTTTGAGATAAGAGTTACATGCAAACACACAGACACTCCTGGGAAAGGCTGGCACAGGTTCTCCAGCTATGCCCCTTTCTTTCCCAAAATATAAGATAAAAATCACTGCCACCAACCACTAATATCAGCTACTAATAAGGCCCTTAGAAAAGGGTGTCCAATTTTACTGTGCAATATTATTATCCAAATAGTAAGTATGACCTAGGGCTAAAGCTATTGGAGTGGCTTAGTACAGTATCACTAAATACATGCAAATACTCAAGTGCTTAAATTATCTCTACACAAAACAGCCACAGTCAAAAGGTTTAAAAATATTTAATAATAAATAATAAAAACCAAGACAAATCTCAATTCAACACACTGCTAGTCAAGAGTTCAGACAGGAACTTTAAAACAATACTGTAGGATAGTCTGACATAAATATAGAAAACAGCTAGTCTAATCTTACTATTTTCTATCTATTTCTAAGAGAAGTACTAAGTTCTAAATAAACTGTACATACAGAGCAAAGGCAGAGTGCTGGTGAGTAGACATGTTCAGGTTCAGACAAAATCCAAAATGCTTAATTCTCTCTCTCTGAGAAAGTCTTAAATTGATAAAACAGTACTGTTGAGTGATTTCACATTACATCATTATTGACACTTATCTGGTTCCCAGACTAACATAAACTCAAAATTTACATTTCTTAGTAAGTTTGTACCTGGCCAGGAAACCACATCAATAAAAGACATTTTACATGTAAAATCTAGTAATTAACTCTTGTTCTAAGACAATAGGAAGAATTCCTTAGTCCAGACATCCTGTCTCCGAGCTTTGAGATCAAACAGTCATAACATACTTTACTTAATCTGATTTCTTCTAGCAGAGTGCACTGTGGTTACATTTTTATAGTTCAGTACAACATATAGTTTAATCATAACATATAGTTGTCTTTACATTTGTAGAACAAGCCTGTGGATTACATTAATATTTATAATGACATAGAATTATTTACAAATTTCTGTCTAGCTAAGCTGGCAGCCTTCACACCCCCTATTTCTTTCTGTTTGCCTATACTGTGATATCAATCCTTGATAGGGAATGCAATCTCTAACCTGCAGTCAAAATAAATTCTTGGCACCTTCCCATTCTATTACCTTTCCATCTCTAGTTGTTTGCTCCCAATACCTTGGTTCCTTTGCTAATTTTCTCCAGTAAATTCCAGACCCCTCTTGTCTATTGCCTGTATCTCTAATTGCAGTCATCCCTATTGGCAGAATCTCCTTTCTCCATTCCAGTGTTATATAATACATACATACATACATACATACATACATACAAATGTTTCAAGCACAGGCATTAATGCCCTTCTAGCTTGCCAATATACCAAAACACTTGCTCCGATAATAAATGTTCAGGCTGTTCTTAAAAATATCTAAACTAGTACTTGCTTTAATGTAATTTGGTAGTCTGTTCCAAGCATCAGCTACTCTGTCAGAGAACCAATTAGTACACTTCTCATTACTATAGAATCTTCTACATAGGTTATTTGATGATTCTCTAGTACTTTTTGATAACCCTAAACATTCCCAGAGGTAGTTGTCCCTAAATGCCCTATATACCTGAATAAGATATACTCTTAAATATCTGTAAGAGACACTGTACAAGTTCAGATATTTTAGTCTTTCATAATAACTTAGATTTTCACATATGTGGATGCCCTTGGTATGTTTCTGCTGTACTCTTTCCAGTTTATTCATGCTTGTTTTCCTATAGGGTTTCCATATTGTTATTCCATACTCAAGTTTGGGTCTAATGTAACTAACAAAACAATTACTTCATTATGTTTGATTTCCTAGACTTTGTAAATCTTTTTGCACAACCTATAGTTATATAACTATCATTAGCCAATTGGTTGATATGATTAGAAAAACTCATAGCTGAATTTACACATATACCCAGGTCCTTAAATGATTCTACAGTTTCAATCACTGTGTGCTGTATTAAATATTCACCTTTCAGTTTATGTCTCCCAAATCTCATATGCTTAGTTTTTTATGTGTTTATCAACATGTTAGTCTCCTGTGGCCAAATGGTCAATTTAGTTCAATTATTTTTCAGACATGCCTTATATGTAATACTTGTAATCATTTTACCCAATTTCAGGTCATCAGCATATAGACTGTAGAACACCTCAGATGAAAAAGTAAGGTCAGAAAGATACAATCTAAGCAAGTAAGGGCCTGGGACAGAGCCCTGTGGGACACCTTGACTGTAACCAAGGATTTCACCTATCCAGATGGTGTGTGATGCTTGCCATGTCCTATTTGTAAGCCATGCAGCTATCCATCTTATCAACAGTACATCAATACCTAGTTGTACTAATGTATTGATCAGTGTTTTGTGTATGACCCCATCAAATGCTGAAGTTAAATCTATATAAATCACATCACAGCACAATTTTTCATTCATAGCTGTTATTATATTGTTATAGAACATCATGTTACATGTGGTAATAGATCTATTTTCAACATATGCATGCTGATATATGGTTTCAAGTCCCAACCTATCCATTTCTGACAATAACTTATCCAGTATTACCTTCTCCGTTATTTTTCCACAACATGAAAGTAGACTTAAGGGTCTATATGATTCTGGGTTTGTCCTACTCCCCTTTCCCTTAAAGACAGGTTTAATAAGTGCATGTCTCCTATCTTGAGGAATCTCCCCATATTTATTTGACCTAGTGAATAATAGATATAATGGTGTTGGTGTAGTTCATAGAATACTTTCTGCTACTTTATGAATATAATATTCTGCATGATTATTGTTATTCTCCTTAAAGGTCTACATCCAAAATCCCAGTCTCTTCTTGTTTCTTGAGCCCCCCCCCCGTTTCATCATCATCCCCTTCCACTTTTAATTACAGATCTGAAGTAGGATATTCATTTGTCTGCAACCTGTGGGTTATGGATCCGATATCGGATCCGAACCGGCATAGTTTTCCAGCTATGGATCCAAGCTCTCAGCTCCTCCCCTCACCCATAATGCCCTGCTCTACCCTCATGACCCCAGATCTTGTTTGCCGCGCTGGTAACTAGATGTGGATTTCATAGCTCTCAGCTAAGTGGATTTTTCTTGTTCAAAAATAGAATATTTTTGCCTTCTTTAACCTTTTGTGTGAAATTCCTATTATTATTGACTGTTTTAGTTTAATTTAATTTTCAGTAGTAAATTTTATTCCCTGTGTGTGAGGCCTGTGTGCTTCTTTATTGTTTTAAGTTACTTTCTGTAACTTAGGTTAACTTTAGTGACTATGGCTGAACAGCCTAAGTGTGTGGCCATAAGCTCTCACCGGCTGATGGCCACACTCGGTGTCTTGGGGTTGAACACCTCACATCTGGTTGTTCCATTTGTGCAGGGTTCAACCCCAGGGCACTGAGGAGGTCCAAGCTGGTCTTGGCGGGTCTTTTACCGCCCGGACTCGGCTCGCTCCTTCGGGACTCCTGCGGCTGCAGTTGTTCCCCCTGTGGCACCCCACCTGCTCCTGGGACTCAAACTCCCGCTTCAGGACAGGAGAGGGATGCATCTAAAAGGACGGAGGAGAAGCACCACTGGCGGGCGAGACCTCTGTTTGGCCCGCCAGCCAAGCGGCTTCTCCCCGGCTCCTTGTGTGCGGTCTCCTCCTTCGGCTCCGGTCACCTGTGTGCTTCTCACCAGGTCCTGAGGAGGAGGAGACCCGATCTCCGTCGAGGCTATCGAGGAGGCATTCCAGGCCTACCTCGGTAGCCTCGTCGAGATCTACCCATAGCCTTTGATGCTGATCTGGACGGATGATGAGAAGGTTCATCCAGGCCCAGATGCAGATGGGAGTGCTCTTGCCTCCCCCTCGGGGAGCTCAACACCCTTTTAAGCCTATTGCTCCTTCTCCGAACCGCTTCCGGGTTGAGCAACTGGAGCCGAGCAGCTTCGGGCGGGGGAGGTCGGCCGATAGTACTTGGTACCGGATCCGACCATGCCCTCCGTCGGACCCGATCTCGGAGCCTGGATCCGAGCCGGATCGGGGATCAGTGCTCCTTCGGCGCCGTCTGTGTCAGGCGCACTGTCCCTTCGGATCCGGTGCGCGCCCGGCTCGATCCACTCTTCGGATCCGAGGGAGCCGATTGTCGGATCCTTTGGTCGAGGTCGGCTCCCCGGCTTTTGATGTAGTGGAGAGGGCTCTGTTGAGGGTCTCCGGACCCCGGCACTTGCCGGCTCCGTCCAGCTCCCTCTGCACTGGGCCAGGCTTCCACCATCCGGCCCCTGGGACAGCCCGTTTCTGTGCCCCAAGTTGCTCCCATGGAGCAAATTGCTGCTTGCGAGGACTCCTCTGACAGCCCCCCAGAGGAGGCTCCTAAAGGAGGCACATTGACTCCCCTGAGTCTCTCACTGAAGACACGGACTTGGAGGAAGGGGAAGGCTCCCCACGGTCACCCCCCCGAGGATGTCTCCTTCGGAGACATCATGGAAATGCTCCGTATTAGGGGGGGTGGTCTGCCCCCAAGTCTTCCTCGGACGAGTCCGTGTTCTTGGAGGCATTCGAAATGGGCCCGTCTACCTCTTGGGTGTCCCCCCCTGCCGACCCCCTGGTGGACCTTATTACCACCAGGGCGTGGAAGGAACCGGACACCGTGGAGCCAATTCCCAAAAGACCTGATAGAATCCTTAGCCCGCCTTCTGACAGGACCCATTGGAGTAAGGGACCTCCTGTAGATGCCATGTTGATGGCGGCGGCCACAAAGAGGGAACTGGCTCAGGAGAGTCCCTCAGTCCACCCACCGAGCAAGGAGTCTCGGATGATGGACCGCTTGGGGAAGCGGATGTTCAGTTACCTTCTCGGTAAGGGCTGAACTATTTGGCACATGTTATTCGGATGCAGCGAGACCTTATTAAAGAACGCTGCATCCCTGAGTCCATTTCGGAGGAGGACAGAGCTCTGCACTCCACCAAAATGGCCACTCTTAGGTCAGTCACAAATACTTCTATGCGGCTACTCTCCCATGCTACGGAGGCGCCGCTAGAGCTGCGGGACAGGACTGGTCACTAGGCGTCAGGCCTGGCTCCGCCACTCTGATTTTCTGAGCCCTTCAAAGGCGCCTTTGATGGTTCTGCTCTGTTTGGCAAGACCGTTCGAGGCGTTGACCCAGGCGAGAAGGACGGAAGACGCTGTCTGCCGTCGGAATCCGCTTCTCTGCACCCCAGAGGCCCTATTCTAGGAACCAAAAGGGTCAGAAGAAGATGTGGTTCGGAAGTCGCAGCAGTCCCAGCCTGCTCGGACAACCAGTCCTTCCGTGGCAGAGGAGGACAGGGAGGGGCCGCCCTAGAGGCAGAGGGGCTCCCAGAAACTTCGGGTCCAGGGAACCTTTCTCTGAGCGGCCAGCGCAGCAACCCTGAGGTTGCCCGACTGCTCTACTCTGGAGGCAGTCGGGGGCGTTCGGGGCACCTAGCGGCATGGGAGTCCATAACATCGGACCGCTGGGTTCTCCAAATCATATCCAGGGATATCGCATTCCTTTCCTTCACCTTCCAAAGTTGAAGTCCCTCCCAGGCGTACCACCCGGTCAAAGGGAGGCAGCTTTGGCAGAAATTGGCCATCTGCTAGAGAAAAGAGCCATCCAGCCCGTTCCCCAGACCAGATCGGATCAGGGTTCTACTCCAGGTTCTTTTTAGTGCCAAAAAGACGGGGAACTAAGACCAATCCTAGACCTCTCTCTTGAACCTGGCAGTCCCCAAAGAAAAATTCCGAATGGTCACTCTACAATCTATTCTCCCCCTTCTGGGAGAAGGCCACTGGATGTGCTCGATAGATCTCAAGGGCGTACTACCACATCCTAATGGACAGGCGCTCCAGGAGGTTTCTCCGCTTCCGGCTGGGAGCCAGTCACTACCAGTTCGGGTCCTTCCCTTTGGTCTCACCACAGCCCCCAGGGTGTTTACCAAAGTACTAGCAGTGGTAGCGGCCCACCTGAGGCTTCAGGGGTGCAGGTCTTTCCCTACCTGGACGACTGGCTTCTTACCGCCCCAACAAGGCATCTACTTCTCTCGGCGAGACTCCTTTCTCCATCTTGCTCCATTTCTGGGCATCACAATAAATACAAACAAGTCCAACCTGGCACCCACTCAGCTCTTAGATTTCATAGGGGCCAGACTAGACACAAGGAGTTTACGAGCCTTCCTCACTGCGGACAGAGTTCTAAATCTGCAGCTCCAGGTGCGGGCCATTCTCCATTCATGTTCTGTTCCAGCGGAGTTGGTCCTGAGGGCTCTAGGGTCCATGGCTTCGTCGATAGCACTTCTTCCTCTTGCCAGGCTCAATATGCATTCTACAGTGGACGCTCTTAGTACAGTGGTCATACCTTGCTCTCCCCATGCATCATCCCATAGCGATCAGCAAGGCTTGCAAGCGGTCCCTCTTGTGGTGGCTCCACTCCCCGGATCTCCACGAGGGTCGCCCATTTTGTGCTTCTCCCCTCTCGCCACGGTGACCACGGGCCTCCCGCCTCGGGTGGGGGCACTGGGGCGGACAGTCCAAGGCACGTGGAGCGATTCAGAGACCTTACTGCATATCAATGTTCTAGAGATGAGAGCAGTGCTCTTAGCGTTGCTAGCACTTCAGGACTTTCTTCCCTTGGGAACAATTGCGATTCAATCGGACAATATGTCTGTTGTCTGGTACATCAACAAGCAAGGGGGAACAAGGTCTTACCCTCTTTGTCGAGAGGCCATGAGAGTTTGGGAATGGGCAATCTCCACCAATCGCTTTCTCATAGCAAGCACATTCCGGGTCGGTCCAACATCCTAGCGGACAAGCTCAGTCGCACCATTCTGACCCCTTACGAGTGGTCTCTCAATTGTCAAGTAGCGTGACGCATATTCGCACGGTGGGGAACCCTTCATGCGATCTTTTTGCTTCTCCCTCAAACACCAAGTGCGACAGTTTTTTCGCTCTAATACCTCCTCCCGGAGGTACCCCAAGAGACGCTCTGGTGCATGCTTGGCCACCCGGTCTTCTGTATGCCTATCCACCCTTGCCTCTGATGCTGCAAGTTCTTCAGAAAGCCTCTCGGGTGGGTTGCAGAATGATTCTCATTGCTCCATTCTGGCCTCGACAGATCTGGTTCCCCTTCCTAAGGTCTCACTCGGTGAATCCTCCTTGGATTCTAGATCCCATTCCGGATCTGATATCCCATCCATCCTGCATTCCTCCTCCTGACCTGGACAACCTGAAGCTGACCGCTTGGCTGCTCCAGTTCCACTCTTGATAAGGACTCCCGGTATTTCTTCACCGGTAAAGGCTATTTTGGTGGCGGCTCATAAGCCATCCACTAGAAAGGTTTACCGAAGCAAATGGAAACGTTTCTCAGTGTGGGCGGCAAGGCCTAGATCCCTTCACGGTTCCTCTCCCTGTAGTGCTTGATTTTCTAACCTCTCTCTTTAATGATGGTGCCAGCAGTTCCACAGTCAAAGTTCAACTGGCGGCAATTTCTCACTATCACATTGGTCAAGAGTCTAATCCTCTTATGTCAGCCAAATTGTGCAAAACTTTTCTTAAGGGTACTTTCCTTCTCAGGCCCCCTATAATGCAAGCAGTTCCTCCTTCGGACCTTTCTTTGGTCCTACAGGCCTTGACCGTCGAGCCCGCTACAGTGGATCTCAAATTCTTGTCTTACAAGACAGCCTTTTTGGTAGCCATTACATCAGCCAAGAGAGTTTCTGAACTTCAAGCTTTATCAGCTAAACCTCCTTACTTGGTTTTATCCGGACCGTGTCTCCCTCAGGACCAACCCGTCCTTCCTTCCTAAAATCGCTTCTGAAGCAAACATCAATCAATCCATTAACCTCCCTGTTTTCTTCCTAAGTATGAAAACAAAGGTGAATATAGGCTACACTCACTAGATGTTCACAGGCAACTAAGATTTTATCTCAACAGGACAGCTGGTCATAGGCAATCCGACCAGCTGTTTATCTCCTTTGCAAAATTCAATTTGGGCAAGCCAATTTCCAAAGTTTCTCTGTCCCGCTGGATTTCACAGTGCATTTTATTGGCTTATCAAGCGTCAGGAAGGCCGCACGGAGGGTGTTCATGCCCATTCAACCCGGTCAGTATCTACCTCAGCAGCCTTTAAGGCTAGGATTCCTCTAGATGATATTTGTGCAGCAGCCACGTGGGCTTCATCTCATACATTTATTTCTCACTATAAGTTGGATCTTGCATCTAGGGGTAGAGCATCCTTTGGCTCCGTGCTCGAATATCCTTCCATGATGGCCGCCCAAGATTCAGGTAGCTGGGGACTCTGTCCCACAGGTTGCAGACAAATGAATATCCTACTTCAGATTTAGAAGTTATGTACTCACCATAACGTTCCATCTGAGTAGGTGTATTCATTTGTCTGCAACTCATCCCGCCTCCTATCCCCTGGCCTTTCAGTTTCCTGCATATTACTTGTTACCCTTTTGAGGGTATTGTTGCTTTGGCAAACTCGATCTGAGGTCATGAGGGTAGAGCAGGGCATTATGGGTGAGGGGAGGAGCTGAGAGCTTGGATCCATAGCTGGAAAACTATGCCGGTTCGGATCCGATATCGGATCCATAACCCACAGGTTGCAGACAAATGAATACACCTACTCAGATGGAACGTTATGGTGAGTACATAACTTCTAATTTTCTGCTTCTGCTATGTATAAGAGCTTTAACTGTGTTGCACTGAAATAACCCCTCAAATCGGGTAATCCCAGTCAAACTTGTCCTATTAGAAGAATCAGCTTATCCCACTTGACTCTTGCTGCCTTCCCCTCCCAGATAAAATCCTTCAGCAATTACTTTATTAAATGCTATTCACAACGTCTCTCTGGTTGATAAAAATATGCCTGACCCATGTATAAGATTAAGTGGACTAAAAAAATGTAACTGCTTGTATCTTACTATTGATATCCGTATAACTGAGCTACAATTTTCTCAGTTTTTGTATTATCATTTGTTTATTCTCTTCCCACATATCCTTAGCTGCCACATCTGAAGCATTTTATTCCATACTCCTAAATTCTTCATTTTATCATGTCCACATAATTATGGATACTGCTGAACCAATTTGTGTGTAATACGTAATTTACCATTATTGCTTTTGTTTTAGCTTCAATAGTTTTGTATCCCAAAAAGATTTGAAACTGTCTCAAAATGTTCCACAGCACTGTAACGTCCCTTTCTGGTTTTGTCAGGTTTAAAATAATATCATCTGCAAACAGAGCCAGCTTTTCTTAACTACCATACCAGTTATATTCTTGAATTTCTGAGTCGCTTCTTTTCTTTGCCAATGGTTCTTAATATAACGCAAATAACAAAGGGGAGAGAGGTCACCCCTGCCTGGTTCCTCTGCTGAAGAAGGAATGATCAGAGATGACTCCACCCACTTTCATTTTATTCTCTGATCCGTCATATATACTTCTAATCAACCTTATACTTTTATCAGGGAATGCAAATGATTCCATCACCATGCTCTTAAATTTCCAGTTTGCTCTGTCAAATGCTTTCTCTGCATCACAACTCACCGACAACAGTGGTATATTCTTACATTCTGCTTCCCTCTGGATCATCAGTGTTCTGTTAATGTTGTCAAATGTTTCCCTCCCCTCCACAAAATCACATCAATCCATATCTATCAAGTTTATCATCATTCTGCTATTCTTTTAGACATTATAAACATAAACAATTTATAATCATGGTTTAGTATTGAAATGGGCCTGTATGAAACTGGATCTGAAGGATCTTTACCCTCTTTAGGTATTACAGCTACCACTACTTTCTACCAGGATGTTGGTACTTCTCCGTCTCTTAAAATACTGATGTGAGAGTGTTCAATCTCGCCGTTTGTTCTTACAAATGGGTGTCGGAGCCGATCCTCGGCTCCGAGTCGGCCGCTTAGCAAAGCTCTGCATCTAGGAGAAGCTCGAGACCAACCTACCTCCCACAATTCCCTCTGCCTCTACCTCAGATCTAGTTTGCCGCTGCAACCGATCGCATCGATTTTGAGAGCTCTGACCAACTTTGGGAAGATAAGCTATTTCTACTTATATTTCTTGTAAAATCTTCTAATTGTTTTTTTTTGGGAAACTTATCTTTAGTGCGTGTGTGTGTGTCTGATTCATCCTTGGCTACTCTAATATATATATAATATATATATATATATATATATATATATATATATATATATATATATATACTTAGTTTCCTTAGGGCCTACCCTCCTAGTTCTAGGTTTAGGGTTGATATTTATATTTGCTTTTAGTATTGCTGTGTTTGTGGACTTGAGTCCAACCATTTTCAAACTGTTATTTGGTATAATTGTTTGTTTTTTCAACAGGATATGTCTGAAAAAGCTAAGTCGGGATTTAAGAGGTGTCAGTGTGGGCAAAAGATGTCTATCACTGACAACCATAGCGACTGTGTCTACTGTCTTGGCCCTCTCCATCTACAAGAAGACTGTTCTATTTGTCATTCTTTTAGTGGAAGGGTCATGACAGATAGACGCAGGAAGCTTATGGATAGGGGTCTTTTGAAGCCTTCCTTCCAAGAGGAGCTTGACAAGTTGGACCAGGCTTCTAAGTCCTCGAAGGGATCGAAGACATCGGAGCCCATGTCATCGGCTCCGAGCTCTTCGTTTAAAGTTCGTTCACCGGTTCCACAGGCTTCGGGGCCGAGTGTCGAGCTTCTTACTGTGACCGAGCCTCGAGTCTTGGAACCGGTGTCGGAGCTTCCACCTCCTGCCTTATTGAGGTCGGTACCGTCCTCGGTTTCTTTGACCCGTTCTTCCAGGCCCCTCTCTGACACCGACGTAGATCATGTGGTGCAGAAGTTAATGGAGAACACGGCCCTGTCCAAACTCATTTCAGTCTCCTCCCAATTGGTGTTGAGACTCAAAGGCCTTCCCTTATCTCCATCTGTTCCTCCTCTGAGGCCTACACAGCTTTCGGAGCCGAGAGATGTTGATCTGATGATTGTGGAGCCCTTGGTGCCGGAACCGTCCCTTCCTCGGTTGGCACTGTTGACCTTGACTCCGTCGGAGCCGTTGGCGGACTCGCAGAACCGACGATCCCTCCTTGGCTCCGGGACCGAGAGTCGAACCGATCTTTCGGTGCCGACTCTCCCCCTCGGTGCCTCGGCACGGATCACTTCAGCTCCGTCCTCGGGGTCGATGCCCTTGGCCTCCGCATCGGAGACACTTACGCATTCTTCGGAACCAGAGGACTCCTCGGCTCGGGGTCCCGGGGCCTTTAACCTCATGAGGAAGGTATTGTCTTCTCAGACAACCACGTCAACAGAAACAACTTCTCTCTCCCATAAAGGTCCATTGTCTACTTCTGCACCCACGACTACCCACAAGCATAGAGCACCAGTGTCTCAGCCACTCCCAGAGGGAGCCCCTTCTTCCTCGGAGGCCTCATCGGAAGCCCCTCCCGATGACGTTCCAAGGAAAAAGTTGTGCAAGAGGAGGCACTTAGATTCTCCACAAGAATCTTTAACATCGGATACTGACTTAGATGAGTCAGAAGGGTCCCCAAAATCACCCTCAGAGGATGTCTCCTTTGCTGACATCCTGGAGATCCTGAAGCAGAGAGGTGATTGGCAGGCCCTACCCCCTTCTGAGGATTAGTCGGTCCTGCTGAAGGCATTTGGTGCTCGCCCTTCCTCCTCCTGGGTCACTCTGCCCTTCGATGAGTTAATGGAGTTAATTGCTCGAAGGGTGTGGGAGACTCCTAACACAGTGGAGCCAGTTCCCAGGAAACCTAACAAATACATAACCGCCCCTCAGGACAAGTCATACCTTACTAAGGGAGTTCCAGTGGATGCTATGGTGGTGGCCACAGCCACTAAAAAGGAGATGTCCGAATCTTCCTCATCTGTCCATCCCCCTAACAGAGACTCTAGGACCATGGACAGATATGGGAAGTGCATTTTCAGTTCAGCGACTTTCTCTATGCGATCGCTGAACTACTTGACACACTTTACACTATTACAGAGGGATCTAGTCAAAGAGTTGGGAGATACCCTCCAGGGTAATACAGATGCTGCTGTCTCGGACAAAGTTACAGCACAACTCAACACCCTTACGTCCATAGTGAACTCGTCCATGAGGCTTATCTCGTATGCGGCCGAGGGGTCGAGTAGGGCTGCAGCCTCAGTGATTGCTCTTCGTAGACAATCCTGGATGTGGCTGTGCTCCTTTGCGGAAGCCTTCAAGTCTTCCTTTACTAATGCCCCCTTTGATGGTGCCACTCTTTTTGGCCCCAAAGTAAAGGAGACCCTAACCCGGTGTGAACAGGAAGGAAAGACTCTGTCTGCTGTCAGAGTCCATTTTTCCACCCCATCCAGACCATACCCCAAAGGGCAACGAGGTGGAAAGATGTGGTTTCGTAAACCCCAGGGTTCTTTCCCAGGCACACAGGGTGATGCCCCCCCCAGAGGCAGAGGAGGGGGCAGAAATGGAAGACGCTCTGGTGGCAGAGGGGTCCAGAACCAAGGTGACAGAGATACTATCCCTGGGAAGCCTTTCCAGCACTCCTGAGAGGAGGCCCGACTGTCCTGCTCTGGAGGCAGTCGGGGGTCGCTTAGCTTTATACCCTCAGGCCTGGCAAAGCCTTACTTCAGACAATTGGGTAAAAAGCATTATCACCAGAGGTTACAAAATCCCCTTTGTATTTCCCCCATTACCACAAAGACGGTTCCCGGATGTACCACCCGATCTGCGAAAACCTGCAGCGATAGAAATCTCAAAGCTGCTAGAAAAAAGAGTCATCCAACCAGTCCCGGCAGACCAAAGAGGATCCGGAACTTACTCAAGGTTCTTTTTAGTTCCAAAAAAGACAGGGGACTGGAGGCCAATTCTGGACCTAAGCAATCTCAATACATTTGTGAAGAAAGAAAAGTTCCGGATGGTCACACTTCAATCGATCCTTCCATTTTTACAGAAGGACGGCTGGATGTGCTCAATAGATCTCAGGGACGCCTACTACCACATCAAAATGGCCAGAGTGTCCAGAGATCACCTGCGCTTCCAGCTGGGAGCCAGCCACTTTCAGTTTCGGGCCCTGCCCTTTGGTCTAACCTCACCCCCCAGGGTTTTCACCAAATGCATGGCAGTGGTAGCGTCTCACTTGAGACGCCTAGGATTCCTGGTGTTTCCGTATCTGGACGACTGTCTCCTTACTGCCACCACCGAGCGTCAACTGATACAGGCCAGGGACTATACAATCAGCCTTTGTGCTCAGCTAGGGATTTCAATAAATTTCAAAAAATCTGCGTTACAGCCCTCGCAGCTTATTTCATTTATAGGCGCAGATCTAGATACCCGTTCTATGCTACTAAAACTACCCCTCACAGGAATAGCTTCCCTGCAAGATCACATATCTCTCCTGCTATTGTCCAAAAAGTCCCCAGCCAATCTAGTCCTGAAAGTCTTAGGGCTCATGTCAGCTTCCCTCATTGCAGTTCCCATGGGGAGGCTACACATGAGAGTTCTCCAATGGCTGCTGTTCGCACAGTGGTCGTTCCAGCAGTTACCGCTGACACACGAGATTCACATAACGAATACCTGCAAAGCACACCTGTCTTGGTAGTTACAGAATCACAACTTCATCAGCGGCCGGCCGTTTGTGTTACCCAAACCAACAGCCACAGTGACCACGGATGCTTCCCTGATAGGGTGGGGGGGCATCTTTCAGGGACAGACAGTCCAAGGCGAATGGTCCAGCTTAGAGTACAACCTGCACATAAATGTTCTAGAGATGAGGGCAGTGTTTCTAGCATTGCAACATTTCTCCCCCCTTCTACCTCTAGGGACCATTGCAGTACAGACGGACAACATGTCCGTAGTCTGGTACATAAACAAACAAGGAGGAACCAAGTCTTACCAGTTGTGCAGAGAGGCCATGAGAATTTGGCAATGGGCAGAATCCACGGGTCGCTTTCTAATAGCAACACACATCCCGGGGTTATCCAACGTCATAGTGGACAGGTTGAGCAGAGCCATCCTGTTACCTCACGAGTGGTCCCTCAATCAGAAAGTGGCGGAATGGATTTTCCGCAAATGGGGCCAGCCTTGCTGCGATCTGTTTGCGTCTCCAATGAACACCAAGTGCAGAAGCTACTTTGCCCTTTTACCCCCTCCAGGGGATGTCCCCAGGTACGCTCTGATTCACGATTGGCCCCCGGGTCTCCTGCACGCTTTCCCTCCTATACCACTGATCCCGAAATTTCAGAAAGCCAAGGACCAGGAGAGGACTATAATTCTCATTGCCCCATTCTGGCCTCGACAGATTTGGTTCCACTTTCTTCAAGCCCACCAAATACGGGAGCCCTGGATTCTGGACCCAGTGCCAGACTTGCTGACTCATTCGTCAGGAGCTCCTCACCCGTCGCTCCTATTCCTCAAGTTAGCAGCTTGGCTGCTCCACTTCCCTACTTAGCCATGTCTGATCTTCTCTCTCCGGCGGTTCAGGACATTCTGGTCGCCTCTCATAAGGCTTCCACTACTAAAATCTATACCAGTAAGTGGAAACGTTTCATCTACTGGGCGAATACACAACATTTGGATCCCTTAGTAGCCCCTCTAAACAAGATTTTGGAGTTCCTGTCCATGCTGTTTCACCAAGGAGCCTCTACTGCCACTTTAAAAGTTCAGTTGGCCGCTATTTCCAACTTTCACGTAGGAAAGAACGGAGCTCCCATTATGGCTCATAGGCTTTGTAAAGCCTTCATGAAAGGGTCCTTTCATCTCAGACCAACAGTTAGGTTACCTACAGCTCCTTGGAATCTAAATTTGCTCTTATCCCAACTAATTTTACCATGCTTTGAACCAGCTTCTTCCTGTTCCTTAAAGTTCTTGTCCTGGAAGACTCTTTTCCTAGTAGCTATCACTTCAGCCAGACGAGTATCAGAACTTCAGGCACTTTCCATCAAGCAGCCATATTTAATTTTTCACCCGGACAGGGTATCATTACGCACCAACCCTTCCTTCCTCCCTAAGGTTTGTTCGGTCAACAACATTAATCAGTCCATTGAGCTTCCTACATTTTTCAAAAACCACTCCAACAAGCTGGAATATATGTTGCACAAACTGGATGTTCATAGACAACTCAGATTCTACCTGGATAGAACTAAGGACCATAGGAAAGCGGACCAACTCTTTATAGCCTTTGCGGACAACAAAAAGGGCATGGCAGTGATGAAGTGCACACTTTCTAAATGGCTAACTGATTGTATAACCTTCGTTTATTCTGCTTCAAATCAGATTTTGCCCACCAAACCAAAGGGACATTGTAATAGGTCAGTTTCCACATCTCTGGCTCATGCGGCTCATCTGCCATTGGATACTATTTGCGCAGCCGCCACTTGGTCTAAACCGCATACATTCATCACTCATTATAAAGTTGACAAGACTTCCAGGGATAGAGCATCTTTTGGTTCCACTGTGCTCAGGAACGTTCTTCCGTGAATCACTCAGTGTAACGGAGCTAGGGATGCTACCCATTTGTAAGAACAAACGGCGAGATTGAACACTCTCACATAAAGAAGTTATGTCCTTACCATAACGTTCCATGTGGAGTGTTCATCTCACCTTTGTTCTTACATCCCCACCCTCCCACCCTCAGGTCTGGAAGAACGTACGGATTTAGAAGTCTGGTCTATTTGTCTCCCACTAGTGGTCTCTCTGTTGTTCCTACTGGCTTGAGCTAGTGTCTGATCCTTATGTATACTTATGTATCCTTTTATGCTCATAACCTTTGTTATTGCTGGATCTGGTCTTGTTTGCAAACTAGATCTGAGGTAGAGGCAGAGGGAATTGTGGGAGGTAGGCTGGTCTCGAGCTTCTCCTAGATGCAGAGCTTTGCTAAGCGGCCAACTCGGAGCCAAGGATCGGCTCCGACACCCATTTGTAAGAACAAAGGCGAGATGAACACTCCACATGGAACATTATAGTAAGGACATAACTTCTTTTTAAACAAAACCTTCCAGATCTTTATCAGATTTTACTCTCCTTTCTTCCAAACCTCCACAGGAATACCATATATTCATGGGGACTTTCCAGTAGATTAGTTATACATCACCATTATTATCTCATCTCCTCCTATCCTAGCTGTTAGTAACTGAGCGTCATCTATGTCTAACCTTAGCATATTTAATTATTCCGTAAACATTTCCATTTGTACCGTTTCTTGATTTCCATATTGCTCTGGTTTATACAGACTTTCATAGAATTTCCAAAATGTTTAGGTTCATAGGTTCATAGGTTCATACTAGGCTATCTGCCCGAGGGCATTTACAAGCTTAGCCCATAGTTTTGTGGCTTACGCCACCCCTTTAGTTTGGAGAAACTATGCCCATTATTTTGCTGTGCCTCTGTCGAGCAGTGACACTGAGGTAACCCCTGGGGTGAATCTGCGATCTCCCATCCATTGGTCAAGATTCCTCTTGAACAAGGCCAGTGAGGTGCTCTGCCTCACATATACTGGGATTTTGTTCCACAGCATAGGGAGTCTTTGGGTGATGAATCTATCCCTCCAGCACGTCCTATTAATAACCGTGTCGAGGTTTAAGTCTCCCGCCCTTGTGGCTCTGAGGGATCTAGATTTTTTGAGGTGAAGCATGTTCATCAAATCTGGGTTTAACATGGCCTTGTATGTCAGGCACAGGTCACCTCTGAGCAAGCGGTAAGCAACTGAATAGAGCTGGAGTTCTTTCAGTCGGGCAGCATAAGACAGATTTTTGAGACCCTTTATCCTTTTGGTGAGGAACTTTTGTGGCCTCTCCAGCTGCTGCAAGTGTCGGGTCAGATACATTCTGAATGGGGAATTGTACTCAATCATTGGTCTGATGAGTGATGAGTATAGGGAGACTATGACCTCCCTTGATCTAGATGTGAATCCCTTCATGATAAGATGGGCAATGTAGAAGGTCTTCCTAACTACTTTAGGAATATGAGTGTCGAATGAAAGGCTACTGTCAACCTGGGTTCCCAGGTCCCTGATAACTTCTTCTGTGATCAGTGGATTGCCACCTATATGGTAGCTAGGGGTAACCTTGTTTTTCCCAAAGGGTATGACTATGCATTTCTTGGCATTTAACTTTAGGCCATGGCTCTGGCACCAGTTATCCGTTTCTGTGAGACCCTTCTGAAGGATATCTGTGTCAGATGTGTTTTCACTGGCCAGTTTGCAGTCATCTGCAAACTTTGTCAGCCATAACCCTCCTGTGTTTGCTTGTACTTCAGAAAAGTAGATGCCAAACAAGAGTGGGCCCAGGACTGAGCCCTGTGGGACACCACTTGTGACAGGCTTTGAGTCTGACATGGCGCCAGCAACTCTGACCCTGTGGGTTCTGTCACTCAGCCAGTTTGCAACCCATCTTGTAATGTATGGGTTTACATTTAAGTTGATGAGTTTTTCAATGATACCCGAGTGGGGTATTGTATCAAAGCCTTGCCAGGTCTAGGTAGGCTGTATGGACCGCCTTCCCTCGTCAATGGCCTTGGTGACTGTTTGAAAAAGTCAACCAAGTTTAAAAGGCATGATCTGCCTTTGACAAAGCCAAACTGGGTTGGATCCAAAGTCTGCAAATTCCCTATGTCTTTATTTATGAGATCCATTATGATCCTCTCCATGGCTTTGCAGATAAGGCTTGTCAAGCTAATGGGATGGTAATTTCCATGGTCGGTGGAGGCACCGCCTTTGTGAAGTGGGACCACAGTCGCTGCGCCACTCCTGGAGTGCGTATCCGGAGGTGAGACTAAGATTAAACAGCTGTCCTAACTGCGGGTTTAATTCCTCATTGAGTTTGTGGAGCACACAGCCGGGGACACCATCAGGTCCCATGGATGCTGTGTTCTTGGCCTTGGAGAGAGCAGTTCTCACCTGGGCATTAGAGATGTTTGGGGGGGCTACAATCATTTGGTATAGATATCTCTCCTTTTGGGGGGGAGTTTGCACTGAACCTGTCAGCCAGTATGTTGGCAATGTCTGTAGGATCAGTAATCTTCACATCATTTTGAACTAATTCTGAGCATATCTGGGAGTTTCCTCCTAGGTTTCTGACATAGCTAAAGAATGCCTTATGGTTGTCTTTAGAGTCCTTAGCTATTTTTCTCTCAAAATTAGCTTTGGATGATTTTATGAGAGCTCTTAGCTTTTTACTTATAGTGATCAGCGGTGTCTTACCTTTTAAGGATTTTGCTCTATCTTGTAGTAGCTTTCTCCTTTTGTTGTAGAGTTTGTTTATGGCTGGGTTCCACCAGACTGGACGCTTGCCTTTGGTACAAAGAGTCTTTGTTTTGCTTGGGATTGCCTGATCCATGCAGCTCTGCAGGTGTTGGTAGAAGGCATTTGTAAGTGATTCAGCGGTTTGAGTATTGTTTACCGCCGGCTCTGGGGCCTTAAAGGAGACCACACTAGTCTTTAGAAGTGTGAAGTCGGCTTTCGAGAAGTTCTTTACTGTGGTCTTTTTTATTTCGGGTGGGGGCGGGATGAGGACCTCCAGCGAGATTAGTTTGTGATCTGATCTCACCAGTGAGGGGTATACTTCCGGTGTTGAACATTGTGCTCCCATGTTCGTGATGATGAGATCAAGTATGTTTTCTCCTCTTGTGGGGATGGTGACTAGTTGTTCCATGGCATTTGAGTTTATGAATTCCAGGAACTTTTGGGCTAGAGTGTTTGGGCTTGAGTAGTTGGATCTTGTGTTATTTTCCTTGTTATAGGCTACCTAGGCTTTCTACTTTCTGTTGCCTGAGTTGTAGTGCTGAAAGATTTTGTGCTGTAGCGCTATTATCAAAAAACAGTTGCTTAACACCAATCTTTCTAAACCCATGCATATTATCAAGCTAATCCCTTATTTTCTGTTTATCATTCTGTAGTTGCTCCTCTTCTTTTTCTATGGGATTACCTCTGTTCTGCAATACTTTAACATTTGTCAGTCCTTTTAAATAATTCTTGTTATTTCTTAACCATATCTCCCTTTCTTTTATTTCCACACTATTTGTAAATGCCACCTTAATTTTATCCCAAACCTAGCTATATTTTTAGAAGAAATTTCTATTTTCTGTAATAGCTCCTGTATAATTTCCACTACCCATTCCTTAAATTCCTCTTTTCAAAGATAGGTGGGAAAGCACCAATGTCTCATTTTTATTTCATTTTAGTTGTTATTGGTGCACGGCCTGAAATAGTTATTGGGTGCATAGCAAGACCTTCAGTTAAATGCACATGTTCCTGTGAAATGTAAATTCATTCTATCCTAGCCCATTTTTTGTATTTTCGAGAATAATACATAAATTCACTCCAAAATCCTAGTACTGAATTCACAGATATCTTGCCAAATATTTTCATAAATTTCTTCAAATATCTACCTTCCTTTGTTGTAGTTTCCCATCTAGGTCCCCCAGACACATCTTCATTGTTGCAAATCATATTCCAGTCTCCACCTATAAGTAGTATTCCTTGTTGAAAGCTGGTTATTTCTCCCGGAATTGCCTTAAGCTCCATTATAGCAGTTTTTGGTGGAATATAAGTATATGCCAGTGTAATCCTCCTTCCTTACCAGTAGCCCCTTAGTACTACAAATCTACCATTATTATGTTCTTTATCCTGTCCTATCACTATTGGAGCTCCTCTTGCAATTAATATAAGCACTCCTCTTTTCCTTTGCCCCAGGTATTCTGTTGAATAACCATCCTAAAAATCTTTCTTTATCAAATGCACATGTTCAGTTCTTTGCACGAAGGAGCAGTTGCCAAGTTGGAAACAATCTTCCCTTTGTCTGAACAAGCAAATAAGGTCACTGGTGAAATCCTCTAAGGCTAACTTCGAGTCCAAATTGGCCACATCCACTAAGCACAATCACAAGGCCTTCTTTGCATACATCTGCAATCTCAAAGGTAACTCCCAAATCTGCTCTGAATTCGAGGTCAAGAATACCACATACACAAAACGCATAGATATAGCCAACTTGCTGGCAGACAAGTGCAGTGAAAACTTCATCCCCCTGACCCCTCATCAGTAAACCAGGACACCCTCAGCACCTGCCTCCCTCCCCTCATCACCAGAGAGCAGGTTATTAATGCCTTCTCAAAGGGAAAAAAATATAGCCTCCATGGGACCCAACAACAACCCTGGCTGTGTCCTACATGAACTCAGGCAAGAGCTGTCAACACCACTAGGCATCCTATTCAACCAAAGCCTGTGCGCTGCCTTCATCCCAGCAGAATGGAGGACATCCACTGTCATCTCTTTGCACAAAAGTGGACCGTCCACCGACCCAGGCAATTATAGGCCCATCAGCCTAACTAGCCTGATATGTAAGGGCATGGAATGCGTTATCATGGACTTTATAAACAAGGACTTTGGCACCCTCCAAATGGTGGATCCCACACAGTGTGGTTTTGTCAAAGGGAGATCATGCCTGTTAAACCCAGTTGGCTTCCTCGAAACAGTCACCAAAGTCATGGATGAGGGCAAGACAGTGCACACTGTCTACCTTGACCTAGCCAAAGCCTTCAACACTATTCCCCATTCGGGCATAATAGATAAACACTCCTAGCTAGGCATCAACCCACATGTTACCAGATGGGTAGCTAATTGGCTCACTGATAGAACCCACTCAGTCAAAATTGGGGAAACCACCTCTAGTAGTAGACCTGCAACAAGAGACGTTTCCCAAGGATTGGTCTTGGGGCCTCTACTGCTTGGGATATACTTTTCCGAGGTGCAAGTCAAAACCAGTGATCTGTGATTGACCAGGTTTGCAGATGACTGCAAGCTGGACACTGTCATAAATTCCCCTAGTGATGTTAACATCCCCCAAGAAGGCTTTACCAAACTAATGACTTGATGTCAGAAGCATGGCCTCAAACTAAATTCCAAGAAATGCATCATTATCCCCTTTGGGAAAAATGGTGTCCCCACTAATTATCACATTAATAACAATGTGCTAAGCATGCAATCAGTCATGAGGGAATTGGGCACCCAGGTTGATAGCAGCCTGACGTTTGACCACCATGTTGCCTCTGTTGTACGGAAGGCTTTCTACATGACCCACCTCATAAGTAAGAGTATTTCATCCAGAAACAAGGAGGTCATAACATCCCTGTACTCCTCCCTTATCAGACCCATTATCGAGTACAATACCCCCTTCAGCATGTACCTTGCCAAGCACATGCAGCAATTGGAGAGACCACAGAGGTTTCTGACCAGGAAAATCCAGGGTCTCAAACACTTATCCTATACAAATAGGTTAAAAGCCCTGTCCCCTCTATGTGACCTGTGTCTGGCATAAAAGACCATCTCAGGCAGCCTTGATGGAGTTGTTGCATATCTATAAGTCAAACTCTACTTGCGCAACCCACACAAGGTCTCAACCTGATCTGCGACATTAATAGAACTTGGTGGTGGGATAGATTTGTGTCCCAGTGACTTCCCCATCTGTGGAATAGACTTCATGTCCATGTCAAGCGGAGTACCACACTAGCCCTTACCTGAATGACTGGATGGGAAACAGAAAATATACCCCTGGGAATCTACTTTGTCCCTGATGGACATGGAAAACAGGTGCTGACTTTGTGAGAACATGGGTGAAATTCTTGACTATGCTTATAACGGCCTTTGGGCCAATAGCCTAGTATCGTCCTATGAACCTATGGACCAAATGTGTCTCCTGTAACATAGCTATTTTTACTCTACATTTTTAATACAGTTCACTACTCTTTCTTTTTTGTAATTTATTTATGAGACCATTGACATTTAAAGACATTACAGAAAGCATAATTTTCTTAAACAGTTATTATTCCCAACTTTTATGTATAACACACACACACACACACACACACACACACACACACACACACACACACACACACACACACACATATATATATATGTGTGTGTGTGTGTGTGTGTGTGTGTGTGTGTGTGTGTGTGTGTGTGCATAACGCCTTCAGATTCTCCAGCACTCGCTCGCTTTCAAAATGGTTCTGTAGTGAATAAACCACTCAAAGCAGCAATAATTCACCATTTAATCCAAATAGGCATGTAAAAAGTACATTGTACATTTTACATAAAGCACAGCCTCAGACCAAGGCAAAGCAAATCGGTTTCAAAAGGAAACCTATATGGTGAAACCGATTTGCTTTGCCTTACTCTGAGGCTATGGTTTATGTAAAATGTACTTTTTATATGTTGATTTGGATTACATGGTGAATTATTGCTTCTTTGAGTGGTTTATTCACTAAAGAACCATTTTGGAACCAAGCAAGTGTTGGGGAATCTGAAGGAGTTACAGTTATTACTCCCGTGCACAGCTTTACCAGTAGTGTGGATATATGTATATAAATATATATATATATATATATATATATATATATATATATATATATATATATATATGTGTGTGTGTATATTGGTCTGCTTCACTTACCCGATATCCCACATAACCGATATGCAAAACACCAAGCTGACAACACCGACATTGCACAACACCAAAACCGCACATACCCAACACACACAATACCGACACTTAAAAACCCAGACACACCTTCGTAAAACATACACACAACACACACAAACAATATACAAAAGAAAAAACACAACACTCAACATAAAACTACCTAGTTCCCCTCACTCACACTCTGCCCACCATCTACACTAAACTAAACCCTTACCACTAAAACAAAACTTCTTGAATCTTCATTTTCCCCTGGAGAGCACTGTGCTTTGGCTGTAAGCAGCCACCCCCCCACCACCATCACCACCACCACACACACACACACATCTTCCACTTTCTCTTATTCCCTTCTGTTAGCAAATAGTATCAATAACTGATCAATACTGTGTGTTTGTTTATTTAAACTATACCACAGTAGCCTACTGATACAAGGTTATCCTGGTTTTCCACCTGAGAAATTAAGACAAGACTTACAGTTTCAGAGCAGTCCTTGGTCAATTGTGATTGTTCTTAACACATACTTGTCTTGCTTTGGCTCATTAGCAGCAGTACAAAGAACTGCCTGCTCACACCCTTGTTCTCCCTCCCTTCCCTGTTTATTACCTTAAGACAATCCCAGAGTTAATAAATATTACCTGTGGCAGGCACCATTTGTAAAACTACAATCCACTCTGCTACAGGCCCCATGAAGGCTCAGTGTCTCTCCAGTAAGTGTTTTACAACTGTAAATGCCTATTTATGTTGAATTGTATTAGACATTTTACAACTGTATATGTTTATGTTGAATTTCAAGCCTGTACTCCAATCTGCTTACTTACACTATCAGACTATTTACCCCACTCATAGGACCAAAACTGGGACTGGGTTAGCCCGCCTCCACTTAGCCCTCGCTACGGGGCTCGCCTCCCTTCCCTGCCCCTTATCCCACCGCCCCACTGTGTCTACATTTATAGCCACTAGGCCACACCCCTACTTCCTCTCCAACCTACACAACTTCCTCTCCAGTCCCCCCCACCACTTTACTGTTTAACCACTACTATTTCTCTGAAGCATATTGACCCCACCCATTGATGACATATAACATGTCTATAAATAATTATAAACTCCTTCCTCTTATCTTACCACTCTTAATTCTGCCATACTTTCTTACTAGCTATGAAAATCTCACATTCGTAGGTTTCTCTTATCCAAAATGCCAAACCAAGACCCCCACCTCCACTGACTCATGAACTTGCCCACTACTACACTACCCCAAAATGATAAATTCCAACCACTTGCTTCTAAAAACCACTCCAATCAACACCAAAATCCAAATATGAACTAAAACTACTATTCAAAGTTATTAGACTACTAGCGTATTTAAGAAAAAACATAACCAAAGATGGGGACATCCATCCTAATCCAGGCCCAACCTTAACTCAAAATCCTACCAGCCCACCACTCTCCCACCGACTGGTCAACTCCCTCCTTATATGCCACTTAAACATTAGAAGCCTAAACAATAAGATACATAGCCTGCATGCTGTACTAGCCACATACCTCCCCAACATAATGTGTCTATCTGAAACATGGCTCGCCATCAACCAAAGACAATGAGATCCTGCCTGCTGGTTACAATATACTTAGGGCAGATAGAGTAAAGAAAAGAGGAGGTGGAATAGCCGTCTTATATAATAGCACACTTAACATCATAACTAACCCTATACAATCACCCCAGGTCTCTAACGCTGAAATAATAGCTCTAAAAATTCTACTAAATAATCATAAGGGCATTAACCTAATTGTCACCTATATTCCCCCTGGGAACAATGTAGAAACACTAGAGGTCATTCTACATTGGATAGCCAACAACTACCCTCAAGAAACTATTGTCCTGGGCGATGTTAATATTGACTGGAACCAATGCACAGCACAGTCCAACCCCATCCCTGTTAACCTACATGGATTCTCTCAGATAATATCATCTACCACACACAGGTAACAATAACCAAAAAGAAAGTATACTAGACTGGATACTCACCAACAGTCATCCCCAGAACTATATGTCTGGAACTCTCCCTAATGATCTTAGTGATCACCTGCTCACATACATCATGAAAGACAAAATTAATTGTACAAGCTTACCTATTTATAGGTCTATCAGATCCAAGAAAAACTTTGACCCAACTAAATTTCAACTTGAACTCAAATCATGTAACTGGACAAAACTAAAGTTCCTTCCCCTTGATGAGGCAGTATCATCATTTAACAATTCATTCCTTACTATACTTGACTCGCATGCCCCTAAACGCTCAATAAGAATTAAAACTCAACTAGCACCCTGGCTAACAACAGACACCAAAACCAAAATAACAACTAGAGACAAAGCGTGGGATAAATGGCGACTACCAAACTACCCCTAGATCGTATCAAATTCCAACAACTTAGAAATGAGACTAAAAAAGCCATCATACTAGATAAGAAAAATTACTTCTACAATCTGCAACATAAACATTAGAATAACCCTCAAAAGTACTGGGCAGGCATAAATAAACTTCTCCAACCAGGCAAATCCACTACTCCGACCCCAGGAAGATTATCTGACAAGAGCCAAGAAGATATAGCCAATTAATTCAATACTTTCTTCACAGAAACCATCCAGTCATTAGCTAACCAACTTTCTCCTCCCCACACTTCTATAAACACTATACCCGACTCACCACACTCTTTTAACTTCCAGCCAGTGTCCACATCCTTTATCAGATCCCTTTTTGTAAAAACTGAAGCCAACCACCCTTTCAGCCGATCTTCTGCTGGCTGAATACCTGCAAATTGCTGCAGATGTCATAGCCTACCCTATCTCAATCCTAATTAACAGAACCATAACCGAGGCCTCAGTTCCCTCAATTTGGAAAATATCCTATGTTATTCCACTCCACAAAGGAGGTTCATCCACAGAACTATCCAACTATAGACCTATAGCCATACTATCACCACTTGCCAAAATTATGGAAAAGTGCATGCACAACCAACTAATGCTCTATCTAACCCAAAATAAACTACTCACAGACTCTCAACATGGATTCAGACCCCATCATAGTACAACCACTGCCCGCCTCTCTTTTACTGAAAACATTAATCTTAACCGGAATAATAAAAAAAATCCTCCGCTCTCTTCCTGGACCTATCGAAAGCCTTTGATATGGTAAACCATCAGTTACTTCTATATACTTTAAAACCCTGTATCTAGATACTCCAGCCCTTGACTGGTTTCAAGCTTACCTCACTGGGAGACAACAAGCAGTAATGTGGCAAAACAAGCTCTCCTGCCTACTACCAAATACCATAGGAGTTCCTCAAGGTTCCATATTAGGACCTCTCCTCTTTTCAGTCTTCATAAACGACATCCAAACAGTCATCCCTGAAGCCACCTGCATTCAATATGCAGATGACTCAACTATAATACGTTCCAATGCCTCTCTTGCAAATCTACTAACTACCACCCAACATAGCTTCACCAAAGTCGAAAACTGGCTTGCCAACCATCTCCTGATCTTAAATCCAAACAAAACCAAGTTACTTCTCTTCTACCCAACCAATAGATCTCCGACTGAAAACTTCACTATAAAATCCAATAATGGGACCATCATCTCCCCAGACACCTATACAAAGCTATTAGGAGTAAACATTGACAATAAACTCAGATTTGATATACATATCAACCAAGCCATTAAGTCAGTCAACAAGAAACTTGGGACCCTATATAGAATTAAAGCCTTCCTTACCCGAATGCCAGGGCAGCCACAGCCCGTTCACACCTTCTCTCTACCCTACTATATGCCTCTCCTGTCCTCACTCACCTTAACAAATCTGATCTGGCCAAGCTCTCATCCTGCTATAATCACATTGCCAGGTTCGTTACAGGCCTACCCTACAGAACACACCACTGTACTAACCTGAAAAGCTTGGATGGATAGAATTGCCACACCTTCTTCACCAGTCCCAACTCATAGAGGCCTTCAAAATCCTTAAACAACCTGAGAATACCCCAGCACTAAAAAACTTAATGACTCGCTACTCCAATCTAAGCTGCCTTCGCTCAGCAAACAGACTCCTTGTCCAAACAACGAAATCTCTCAACCTAGGTGGTGACGCTATTTGCCAACACCACTGGTAAAATATGGAACTCTCTCCCAAATAACATCACGCTTGCAACTTCTCTAAGTCAATTCAAAAATAGTCTAAAACTCCACTTCAAGTCACACTGGCTATGTCCTTGCTCAAACCCAGACTAGCTCTGTGCCATTAACTAAAACATAAACAACTAGCTAAGATGATAAGTACTTTGTATACTGTGATAAAGAAATATGTATCCTGTCTAACTCTATGTCATTATACTGCCTACCGTCCTTGCTAATATGTTATTAATGTTACATTTGTAGTAATCTCAGAAATAGTAATGGCAGTCTTGTACTTGTATGTAAATAGCCTATGTTTTTGTTAAGTTCTTTCAGCTCATTTACTGTACCTAATTATCAATGTAACTCTGTTGGAGATTTTCTCCCCGGGCCTCCGCTGAAAAAGGGCATGTATCCAGTCGGACCATCCCGGTTAACAAATGTAAAATAAAAATAAATAATAAATAAACATACACTACAAATAAAAAATCTAAAACACTTACCTTCACATTTACATTCTTGCAGGGAGTTATGCCCCCCTGCATCCCCCATGGGGGGGCTTCACCCCATACCCTCCCCCCATAACTTAAATATGCCAACTCCGAAATCGTACTGCAATGTCCACAAGAGCGGATTTCCTGTTCCACTCAAGTTGAACTGTCGATTATTCGGAAGTCGGCATTCTGATGTGTTCGTCATCTGACACATCAAGCTTTTTGGCTCGCTGTTTTGTGTGTCAGTCTACTGAGATTTTGGTAATCTCAAGTAGACCCATATATATGTATGTGTGTGTATATATATATATATATATATATATATATATATATATATATATGTGTGTGTGTGTGTGTGTATATATATATATATATATATATATATATATATATATATATATATATATATATATATATATATATATATATAAACATATAAAAACAGATGTTAAGTTGTCTATCTTCATTCTTGCTGGATGGGTTCTCTAAAAGCTCCAGAGTTGGTTCCACCGCTCGAGGCTCCCTTATATCCCACAATGCTAGGCGAGTTACCTCAGATCTCGCTTGCGCTACAGCAGGTGTTGGTTTTCTACCGCTTGTTGGTAAGTGTATTTTCAGTGAAGATAGATACTTAAACCCATATTTTTTAAGTTTAACTACTTTTCCCTTAGTTTAGTGGATTTCTACCCTGTTTTCAGAAAATCCCGTTTTCTTTCCACAAGAACTTAAAAGTTCTCCCTCGGCCTTCTGGCCTTCCCCATTCTAGTGGTGTGTGTGTTGCTCTTAATTAAAACTTTTAGCTATAGTTTTATTTTTTGAGTTTTAAAATAAGATAGTGTAATCAGTGTGTCTGACTGAGTGTGTGTGGTTACACTTTCTTGTTCTAGGATGTCTAAAGACACAAAGGTCTCAGGCTTCAAGAAGTGTTGTGCGTGCTGTCAGAAAATGTCTCTGACAGACGGTCACACTTCTTGTGTCTACTGCCTGGGGCCTTTGCACCTGCAGGACTCCTGTGCTGTTTGCCACAGCTTCAGTCCCAGGGTCCTGCAGGAAAGAAAGAACAAGTTGATCTTAAGGGGTCTACTTAAGCCTGAGGATTCCCTTTCTGTTTCTGGGAAGCCCTCTAAGGCATCTAGGTCCTCGGCTCCAGCTACTGAGCCGAGACCTGGTTTAAACCTTGCATCGGCTCGGCTGGAGCCGATGAGTCTAACTTCTGTGGTTCCCTCGGCTCCGGCTGGAGCCGAGGTATTAATCCCTGTCGGCCAGACCTCGGAGCCGACATCTAGAAAGAGATCTAGGTCACCATCCCTTGGCTCCGTTCACTCGGCTCCAGCATCTCCTCTGCTGTCTGAACGGGCCACAAATCTCACTCCTCTAGGTCATCGAGGCTGTCGGAATATGACCTTCAGAGGGTGAGTCGACTTCTTAAGTCCGAGGCACTGGCCCAAATGCTTCAGAGCCCGACTCATCAGTCGATGCCTGCCCCTGTCCATCAATATGTTCCTCCTCCGACTCCGTTGAGCTCGGGCAGGCGTTGGAACCGAGACTGTGGTAGCATTTCTTCTTCGAAGAATCTCGGCGCCGAACTTCGGGTGAGTGGCATCGGACCCACCCCGCTCTTCCTCGGAGCTTGGCGCTGGTGAGTTTGGCTCCGACATCGGCTCGGAGCCATCACTGTCGGTGCCGGGGAGGTTCTCAGCTTCGGGCGGGGACCTCTGGCTCTGCCTGACAGGGGTGCGTTGAGGTCATGCGTGTGTTAGAGCCTGGCTCTACTCCACAGTCGGCTCCCTCCGCCCCTCCCTGTACGGTGCCTCAGGTCAAGTCGACTCACTCCCTCATCCCGGACCGCAGAGAGCCAGCTCCTCAGGAACCCCTGTGGGGATATCATCCTCTTCGAGCCCTCTCCTGATTTGGCAGAAGAGCCCTCGGAAGAAGTGTAAGAGGAAACACATTGACTCACCTGAGTCCATTACATCTGACACAGATTTAGAGGATTCGAGGGTTCCCCCATTCCCCTTCTGAAGATGTCTCTTTTGCAGACATTCTCGAAATCCTCAAACAGAGGGAAATTGGCCAGCCCTCAACCCTTCGGAGGATGAATCTGTGTACCTTGAGGTTGGCTCTCGTCCTTCCACCTCCTGGGTGTCTCCCCTTGACCCCCTCATGCAGGTGGTAGCTAAAAGGCATGGACGGCTCCTGATTCAGTGGTCCCCACTCCCAGGAGACCCTCAAAATTCATAACGGCACCAGCAGACAAACAGTTCTTGACAAAAGGAGTTTCTGTGGATGCTATGGTGGTAGCTGCTGCCACTAAGAAGGAACTAGCTGATCCTTCAGTACCTGTCCATCCACCTAACAAGGAATCTAGGTCCATGGACAGGTGCGGAAGCGGATGTTCGTCAGCAACATTTACTATGCGTCGCTGAACTACCTGTGCCATTTCACCTCGTCTTCAAAGGGACTTGATTAAAGCGAGTGACATGTTGAAGGACCCTACAGCTGCGGGTTTTCAAGATAAGATGAACACTCAGCTGGCTACCCTTAACTCCATAGCCACTCCATGCGCCTCCTTTCTTATGCGGCTGCGTAGGGCCGCAGGGACAGGTGTGGCCTTACGTAGGCATGCCTGGATGCGGCTATGCAATTTTGTGGACCCTTCAAGGCGTCTTTCACTAACTCCCCGTTTGATGGATCATCTCTTTGGTCCTCAAGTGAAAGAAACCTTGACTAGGTGCGAGACTGATGGCAAGACTCTTTCTGCCGTCGAGTCCGTTTTCTCCTTCTAGGCCTTACCCCAAAGGCCAGAAACGTGGGAAAATGTGGTTCCGTAAACAATCTCAAGGGACTTCGCCTGGGCACAAAGTCGTTTCCCGCCAGAGGCAGAGGTGGGAATAACAATGGTAGACGCCCTCGAGGCAGGGGCTCCCAGAACCAGGGCAATCGAAGCCTTCTCTGATAAGCCCTTTCAGCATCCCTGAGGTGTTGCCCGACTGCCCACCTTCGAGGCAGTCGGGGAAGATTGTCACTGTACCCAGAAGCCTGGCTATCCCTGACTCAAGACAAATGGGTACAGTCCGTCATTTCGAAGGCTATTCTATCCCTTTCTTCGCATTCGAACCAATCAAAAAATCCCTTCCAGATGTTCCACCCTCAAAGGGATCTAGCGGTTTTGGAAATTTCAAAACTGCTTGCAAAAGAGCAATTCAGCCAGTTCCAGCAGACCAGCAAGGATCCGGAATCTACTCAAGGTTCTTTTTAGTTCCAAAGAAAACAGGGACTGGAGACCAATTTTGGATCTCAGTATCTTGAACAGATCAGTCAAGAAAACAAGATTTCGGATGGTCACGCTGCAGTCCATCCTTCCCCTATTGGGAAGGAAACTGGATGTGCTCTATAGACCTTCAGGATGCACTATCACATAAAATGAACATCCAGAAGATTCCTCCGCTTCAGGCTGGGAACCAGTCATTTTCAGTTCAGGGCCCTGCCCTTTGGTCTCATCACTGCCCGGTGTTTACCAAATGCATAGCAGTGGTAGCTTCTCACCTGAGATGACAAGGATTCCAGGTGTTTCCATATTTGGACGACTGGCTCCTCACAGCTCCCACCAAGCATCTCCTTCTGATGGCCAGGGATTACACTTTTCGCATTTGTCAAAAGTTAGGCATTTCAATAAATTGCGAAAAGTCTGTTTTGTTGCCTTTACTATTACCTTCATAGGCAAATCTAGACACAGTAGACATGTCTGCGAGACTAACAGATCAGAGAATAACAGACATACACAAACTGGTCTCACTCCTTTTCAACAACAACAGAATCAAAGCCAGGTTAGTTCTGAAAGTGTTGGGAATTATGCTGCTTCCATTAGCCAGATTCCACATGCGGATCCTTCAATGGATGCTCTTTACACAATGGTCATACCAGCAACTTCCAATGTCCCACACCATTATGATCACGCAGGCGTGCAGAAATCATCTCATGTGGTGGATGTCTTCCCCTCAGCTCTTGTTGGGAAGACCTTGTTCCACCCTCCGGTTGCTACTCTGACCGGACCTCCCTGATCGGGTGGGGGGGGCATTACCAGGGGAGGGCGGTCCAGGGCACATGGCAACCAAACGAATGCCACTTGCACATAAATGTTCTGGAGATGAGAGCAGTGCTTTTAGCGTTGCAAGCCCTTTCAACTCTCTCTTTTCCCTTGTTGCATCAGACAGACAATATGTCTGTAGTGTGGTACATCAACAAACAAGGCGGAACCAGGTCCTACCCTGTGTCGAGAAGCACTCAGATTGTGGCAATGGGCGATTTCTTCTCAGCGTTTTCTGATAGCGCACATCCCGGGAAGTCCAATCAAATCGGGACAAGTTGAGCAGAGCTATCCTCATGCCTCACGAGTGGTCTCTGAAAGACTCTGTTGTGAGAGAAATTTTCCTCAAGTGGGGTCAGCCTTGCTGCGATCTTTTGCTACTCCCCAAAACAGCAAGTGCAGAGATTATTTCACTCTATTCCCTTTACCAGGCCAACCCAGCAGAGACGCTCTAGTCCAAGTTTGGCCCGGACTTCTGTATGCATTTCCCCTTCCACTAATCTCTCTCAAGTGATACAGAAAGCTATCGCTCAGAAGGCCTCATTGATCCTCATTGCTCCTTACTGGCCTCGACAGGTGTGGTTCCCCTTTCTACATCAATTTCTATTGGGCGACCTTGGCATCTGGCCCTAGTTCCAGATCTTTTGATCCATCAGTCGGGTCAGTTACATCACTCCCTCCCCTCTCTGAACCTCACTGCTTGGTTCCTCCAGTTCCAACCTTAGCCAGGCTTCCTCAATTATCTCCGAGATATTTTGATAGCTTCCCATAAATCTTCCACGGAAGATTTATTTGAAGTAAGTGGAAACGCTTCACATATTGGGCTCAAGGAAGGGACATAGATCCTTTCACTGCTTCCATCCAAATAGTCCTTGATTTTCTAGCTGAACTTTTCCATGCAGGTTCATCTCCTTCTACTCTTAAAGTTCAATTGGCAGCTATTTCTAACTTTCATGTGGGTATTTCTGAGTCTGCCTTAATGTCCCACAAGCTCTGCAAAGCCTTTTGAAAGGAGTTTTCTTCTCAGGCCTCCTATAAGAAATCCTCCTTCTCATTGGGACCTAAATTTAGTTCTTACTTCTTTGATTCTTCCCCTTTCGAACCTGCAGCCTCCTGTTCTTTAAAATTGCTATCATGGAAGACTCTCTTTCTGGTAGCTATTACTTCAGCTAGAAGAGTTTCAGAACTTCAAGCACTCAGCTGTCGACCTCCTTATCTATTGTTCCATAAGGACAGGGTATCCCACGAACCAACCCGTCCTTTTTGCCTAAGGTAGTCTCGACGTCAAACCTAAATCAAAGCATTGACCTCCTGTCTTTTCCAGAATATTCCAATAGGGCTGAACAAAATTACACTGGCTAGATGTTCATCGTCAGTTGAGGTACTATTTGGACAGAACAAAACAATTCAGAAAATCTGACCAGCTGTTCGTCTCCTATGCAGAAGGCAGAAAGGGACTTTCAGTTTCAAAGGTATCATTATCTAGATGGCTAACATCTCTGATTTCCCTTGTTTATGAAATTAGACACCAAAAGCTGCCTAATAAACCTAAGGCACATTCCACCAGAGCTTTGGCTACTTCTTTAGCCTTCCAAGACAGACTGCCTATTGACACCATTTTTGCAGCGGCTACTTGGGCTACTCCTCACACTTTCATTTCTCATTATAAGTTGGATTTAGCTTCTAGGCATAGAGCCTTTGGTTCCACTGTTCTCAGGAGTCTGTTCCGTTAGGCCACCGGGACAAGGTGCTAGGGACGGTCCCATCCAGCAGAATGAAGGCAGATAGACAACTTAACATATAGAAGTTATGTTCTTACCATAACGTTCCATGTTAGTTGTCTCTTCTTCTTCTTGCGTCCACCCTCCTTCCCCTGGCCTGGACAGACCTAGAGGAGTTGTGATTGTGACCTCTCTTTTTTATTAGGCATATGCTGTTGTGCATATTTCCTGGATGAGGATATAGGTCACCCTTCTTTTTCCCTGGTTTTAGAGGTGGACTTTGTTTATAGCTATTCTGATACTATTATAAGCTGGGGTTAGCTTACAAACGAGATCTGAGGTAACTCTCGCCTAGCATTGTGGGATATAAGGGGAGCCTCGAGCCGGTGGAACCAACTCTCGAGCTTTTAGAGTGGCCGAGTTGGAGCCGAGGTCGGCTCCGAACCCATCCAGCAAGAAGAAGGCGAGAAGAAGACAACTAACATGGAACGTTATGGTAAGAACATAACTTCTATTTTTTAAATGTCTAGTTCCAACTTTTGTGTTACATGCATATACTGTTTGGCAGGTTCATCTTTTATGCAGTTGTTTCTTGTTATAGCCATTTGAGCCTATTTCACATCTTAAAAAACTTTTTGTTTTATTGAAAGTCCTGAAACATAAAAAATGTACCCCAGTACTCACCTAAACCCTCTTAACTTAATAATAACACACAAAACTATGTACATCTTCAAATATTGAAGTTTTACCCTCCTAATAGGAACTGCAGGACTACGTTTTATTTTGTTAATAAAGGAACTGATTTTAACTATTTCAACTATTTCACTTCAGCTTGGGTGGCAGGAGCAGGTTTGCTTTCTACAATTACTTGGTTTCCATGTGTACTGCCTTTGGTGGTGAGCTCAGTGATTCTTTTTGTTACCAATGTGTCCATGGTGGCTGGAATAAAAGTTAAGCCTTTTCGAAAAACTTCAGTGTCATCATCTGGTAGAACGAACCTGGAAAGATTTATAACTACTTAACCGTTCTTCTTTTCACATTCTTTGAACTACTCTGAGTTTGAGGGCCATTACTCCACCATCTCACATTTCCTCCTTCTCTTGTGTCCTTCATTCTGCCCCTTGATTGGTCTTGCCTCCTCACAGGCACAGGTTCTGGTTGGCTTAAACGAAAAGGAATCTGTGATGATTTTCCCTTTGCTTGGGTTACTATATTCAATTCTACTGGATTATTATCTCGCATAGAGAGTTGGAGGTGTGTAGATTCATTACTAGTGCCTTGTAAAGGAAGATTTCCTGTACTGTGTTCATTAACATGTTCAATAGCACAGGGAGGGGTTTCTGAAACAGAAAAAATCCATCAAGGCTGTACATTGATTCATTTCAAATAGCTTCTTCCATTCTTAGATCGTTCCTTCAGCCAGGAAAAGATATTACCCAAGCTAAAGTCTTTAATGTCTCTCGTTAGTGTACATTTTTTCAAAACCTGTAATTTCTCATCAAATTTAGCCAATCAATCAGTTGCTTATATTCATCTGCTCTTTCATTAAAATTTAGTAAACTGGTTAAATTATTTTTAGGGTGCATTATTTCATTCTGTAGATCATCCTCTACCTTAGTAAAGAATTGGTTCATTAAAATCATGTAGTCAGCACTCATTTTCAAATTGAGTGCATGCCATTTCTGTAATCAGTCAGGATAAATATTCCCATATGAGGGCATTATTAATACCCTTATCCCACGGGGACAATTCCAAGTTTTAGGTATGCAGTGAAGCTGAAACATTACCATTGTAAATATATACTTTCTTTTCTACTGTTTCAACCATTCTCCTGAAGTTATCATTCATTTCCACCTCAAACACTTCACCAGGACTATTCAAATTCTTCAGCTGGTTGAATAAGGGATTATTTTGCATTTTAGTGATCCATATATCGAATGACCACTATTGCAGTTAGTCATATTCAAACTCATAACAGATGCAGGCTGTGTCATACTGTATAGGTCAAGTGCTCAAAGTTGTTCCCAAACAAAATAAAGCACAACTAAGAAAAAGGGACCAACTCGAAGGTTAACCTTCACTGTATAACAAACAGCAATAATTTCCACAAAGAAAATGCAGTGGAGGAAACACTCGACCAACTCAGGAATACAACAAAACAAAGTTTAATGGCTCACAAAGCTTTTGGACTACATCCTTCCTCAGTGTGTATCAAATGCTTAAAATCACCACTCCGTATATACATATCACAATTATTAACTGGTATCACATGACACAGCTTCACTAAAATTATCTAAAAGATATATCATCATTTATAAAACTCAGGTAATCCACAAAATATTCAAAGAAATAAAGAAATAAAAATATAGAAAATAGAATCTTACTAAGAATGTTTATGCCTCCTCCTGACTCTCCTGTACTTAACCATATCCTACCTGTCTCTCTTCTATAACTTCTTATAACTCTGATCCCTCTCCTCTACTTCTCCACACCCTACCTACCTCTGTTTTTCAATTTTCACAACTCTGATCCCCACTGTCTAGTTTCCTACCTAATTTTCCACATAAATCTATGGTCCTTACTTCTTCGTTCTGTACCTATATCTTCACTCTACCTATTAGTCATTAATTTCCCTCTTCTCATTTTCTTGTTTCTTTTGTAATCTGACTTGAGAAGTTCACTTGTGTAGACTATGTAACTATATATACATATAGATAGTACCTTTGCTTGCCCTGTACAGGCATTTTGTAGTATTATTTCTTTTGTTAGTACATTTCTTATTTCATTGTATACTACAAAATTTACAAATTTTATATACTTTGTAATATTTTGTTAGTGTGCTTGTCTAATTACTTTATCACTTGCTTAATCCTGTTGGTGCTTTTCTACCCAGGACTCCATGGGTGTGTGTGTGTGTATATATATATATATATATATATATATATATATATATATATATATATATATATATATGTGTGTGTGTACACACACACACACACACACACACAAGCATACATGTAATATATTTCTAATATTTGTCCAAAATCATTTCTTGAAAATCATGTGTTTCCTTTTAAGCACCGGTTTAATGCTAACTGAAGTATTTAGTCCTGGGTTAATGTCTGCCTGAAACATTATTATCCACTCATATTCTTTAAGTTCTAATAAGTTATTCATATCACCACCCCTTCTATTTGGATAAATAACTCTAATTACACAGAACTTAAATGTGTGTTCTATGCCTTTCTCTTTGTTATGTTTTGCTAGGGCATTCGTCTCTACACCTCAACCGTTGTCTGATTTGTGCTCTGTAATTCTATCTTTAAATTTGTGAGTCAAATTTCCTTACATAAAATGCTAAACATTTGTACAGCTGGCGAGATAAATAATATTACATGTTATGCACCTGTCTGATGCCCTAAACATATATTTTTTCTTAGTTATATGCTGTGTGAATTCAATATCTTTAATAATGTCTATGCAGCATAACATGGGAATGTCCCCACTTTAGCCATCATTTTTTTATTGTTATTTCGTCTCACCAAATCCTTCTAACATAACATCCCTTTCAGATTAGTACTACTGTTATATGAAAAACTAGGTCTACCTCCTATAATATTTTGAACCTTAGGCATTGACAATAAGAGGCACCAGTTCTTCGTAATAATATCTTTAACATCCTTTGTCGTTCTAAGTGGTTACATAACTCAGCCTATCTTGTCCAGTATTTCTTGCACTTCTTTGCATATTTAAATTCCCACTAGAAAGAAATTTCTATTACCTAAGACTTCTGCTTTCAAGGTTTATAGTAGAGCCACACCATAACCCCTCTGATAAAACTCATTGGTCATATCATTCAACTGTTATTTGCATAGGAGTTGGCTACTGGAGTGCACATAGCCGGTTCTATATCAGATTGTCGAAGTTTTCAAACTTCGAATCACTAAAGATCGAACTTTAGTGATCGAAGTCTGAAAACTTTGAACTACTAAAAAAATAGTTTTGAAAACAAACAAAAAAAAGAAACAAAAGGGTATAAGCAGGGGACAAGCCCACCTGCACCCCCCCCCGCTCTTTAAATATACTAACTCTGAGATTGCACTACAGTGTAGGAAATGGAAATCTTCCATTTCCGCACTGTACTTCACTGAAGTGTGATCTTGGAGTTGGTATATTTAAGTAGCGGGGGGGTGTGGGGGGTGCAAGGGGGCTTGCCCCGTGCTTACACCCTTTAGGTGTTACGTTTTTTGTTTTAAAACTATTTTTTAGTAGTTGAAAGTTTTCAGACTTTGATCACTAAAGTTCGATCTTTAGTGATTCGAAGTTTGAAAACTTCGACAATCTAATATAGACCCCCCCCATAGCCATGCCCACTATTTGTGGGGATGGAAAATAACATCTTGGAACATAAAAATATTATTATTCAAAACAATGTCTAGTAATTCACAAATAGTTTAAATTTCCCACATTCGACCATATTTACATAAAAACCTGTACACTGTCTATACCAAAACTGTTGATGTAATATCCATAATGACAAATATGTACTCTAATTCTTCTTTTTTTTCATACCATTGATATAAATGGTGTAGGAAATCACCTATGTCCTTTATGTAGCATCTAATATTAAAAAGCATTTCCCCAAGAACACATTACAAATACCTTGAAATGGGCTCAGTAATACACTCTCCCCCAGACACAATAAGTCTCACTGGTGGTTTGTTGAGATTTTTATGCACCTTATGGAGTCCATAGATAAGTGGTACACTAGGACATAGAATGTTGTAATAGTTAAACATTTCCATAGAGATGCTACCATTGATTTGTAATTCATAAATAGACATTATTAATCATACTAACATGTTTTTTCATTCAGCATCATTAATTGCTTTAAAAGTTGTTATATCACTCAAAAGTTCTAGCATACAGTCATTATAATCATTTCCGTTCATACCTACTACATATCCACCCTTGTCAGGTTGCTTAAGTATTATTTCATTGTTGCCTTGAAGCTTTTTAAGAGCTTCATGTTCTCTAATTGTTAAGTTATAATACAGTGGATGTAAAAAGTTTACACACCCCTGTTAAAATGGCAGGCTTTTGTGATATAAAAAAAGAGACCACAATAAATCATTTAAAAACTTTTCCCACCTTTAATGTCACCTATAGCCTGTACAATTCAATTGAAAAACAAACAAATCTGTTAGGGGAAAAAATATAAAATATAAAAAATAAAAAATGTACAATACGCTGGTTGCATAAGTGTGCACACCCTTAAACTAATATTTTGATGTGAAGTTGTTCTATCTCACCGTTCATTCTTACTGATGGTTTGGAGCTGATCCTCGGCTCTGACTCGGCCAACTGCAAAAGCTCGAGGTCTTCAACCAGCTCAAGGCCAACTCCCTATCCCATTATGCACCTTGTGCTTCCCTTAGATTTTGTTTGTCACTGCAACGAGATCGGACGTTCACCAGCTCTGGCCAGTGAAAGTTATATATCTTACTCATTTTTTTGGGAATGTTACTTCAGTAGATAAGCGTATCTCATAAGTTTCCTTTCTAAAGTAGTTTAGGCCTTTTTTTAGTGTACTGTTGAATCCTTTTCTTATTTTATCATTGTGGCCGTATTTTTAGACCTTATTTATCTCCCTAACCCATAGGCTAGTTTTTCTTGTAAGGTCATAGCAGTTGATATAAACCTTGTGTGTATGTGATTTTGGAGCCCGTTTAACTTAGAGGGCTAGTACTTTGTGCCTTAGCATTATTGTGGCCGTTTTTGTTGTTCAGACCTTGTTATATTACATTTTCATAAGTAGCTAATTGCTAGTTAGAGTTAGTATTGCTAATCAGAATAGTTACTGTTGGTGTGTATAGTAGAAGTTACTGTTGTTGACAAGCCTGCTTTTTTTTATAGGCTTCCTTTTTTGTCTAGCTGTTACTGTTAGTTGCCAAATATGTCTCAACAGGAGAAGGAAAAATCCAAGTCTGGATTTAAAAAATGCCGCAGATGTGGTCAAAAAATGTCCATCACTGATGTAAATACTGATTGTGTATACTGTCTTGGTTAGGTTTATCTACAGGAAGACTGTTCCATATGCCACTCTTTTAGTTCCGAGGTGTTGCATGAATGTAAGAGAAAACTGATGAATAGAGGTCTATTGAAATCCTCTTTTCAGAAGTCACTGGATAAGGACAACCATGACTCTAAAACTTCTTCAAGTTCCTCGGAACCAAAGAAAAGCACATCAACCAGTAAGTCAAGGTCGGAAAAAATCTTTAACATTGGCTCCACTATCGTCAGAGCCAACTGTTGCTATGGTATTGGAGCCAGTATCTCGCACCTTGAAGTCCCCAATATTACAGTTGGTGGCTTCATCTGTTCATTCTTCTTGGTCCTCAAGCAGGCTTTCAGATATGGACGTGGATTGTGTGGTACAGAGGATTTTGCAGACACCGGCACTTGCCAAACTTTTATCGGGGCCGATCCCTGGGACTTTGGATCCGACAAAATCCCCCCTGTCTTCTGTTCCTCCTTCGATCCATCTCAAAGTTTTGGAGCTGGATTGCTCAGAGCTGATGATTCTGGAGCCTTCAGGTCGGATGCCTATTTTAGGCTTGTCGGTCCTGACAAACCAGACATCTTTGGTGCCGACCGATGGGTCTAGGAGCCTACGCTCACCGGTCGGTTCCAGGGAGGATAGTCAGACCAATTTTTTCAGTTCTGACTTTATCTCTTGGGGCCTCAGTTCAGGTGAGCTCGGCTCCAACCTCGGGCTCAGAGCACTTTGTTCTGACGCCAAGGGAATCTTTCATATCTTCGGATCCGGGGGGGTTTTGCGTTGGGACCCGAGGTGCCTTCGATGCTATGAGGAGGGTGTTGTCTGCACCAACAAGCACACCATCAGAAGCAGATGCTCCTTCCCCCAGAGCACCTGTGTCTACCTCTTCATCACACATCCCTCTAAAGCATAGAGACTCTGAGCCTCAGGAAGCCCCATTGGGTGAGCCCTGCTCTTCTGAGACCTCTCCAGAAACTCCAACTGAAGAGGTTCCCAGGAAGAGACTTTGCAAGAGGAAGCATCTGGACTCCCCACAGGAATCCTTCACTTCGGACACTGACTTAGATGAGACAGAAGGGTCCCCACGGTCTCCCTCATTGGATATCTCCTTTGCAGATATCCTGGAAATTCTTATGCAGAGGAGTGGCTGGAAGTCCTTTAACCCTACTGATGATGAGTCATTGCTTCTGAAGGATTTTGGGTCTCAGCCCTCCACCTCTTGGGTGTCTTACCCTTTGATGAGTTGTTTGAGCTAATCTCTTGAAGGGCATGGGAGTCCCCAGTTACCATGGAGCCTGTCCCTAGGAGGCCTAATAAATTTATAACTTCCCCCCAGGACAAGACCTTCATGACAAAAGGAGTGCCCGTTGATGCTGTGGTGGTGGCAGCAGCCACCAAGAAGGAACTCTCAGAAACTTCTATGTCTGTCCATCCTCCTAATAAGGATTCTAGGATCATGGACAGATATGGTAAGCGCATGTTTAGTTCAGCGACTTTTTGCTCTCCGATCATTGAACTATCTAACACACTTTACAAGTTTGCAAAGGGATCTCCTGAAAGAACTAGAAGATACTCTACAGGGTTCAGTAGCTGAGGAGGTCTCAAAGAAAGTAACGTCTCAGCTTACTACCCTAAATTCTCTTGTAAACTCTCCCATGTGTCTGGTCCCCTATGCAGCTGATGGAATGAGTAGGGCAGCAGGGACAGGAATTGCTCTTAGGAGACATTCCTGGATGCGCTTATGTTCCTTTGTGGAGCCCTTTAAGTCATCCTTTTGTTAACACCCATTTCGATGGCTCATCCCTTTTTGGACGCAAAGTGAAGGAAATGCTTATCAGGAGTCAACAGGACGAAAAGACTCTTGTCTGCCGTCGGAGTCCGATTCTCCACTCCTACCAGACCTTACCCCAAAGATCAGAAGGGAGGGAAGATGTGGTTCTGTAAAACTCAAGGACCTTTCCAGGACACTCTTGGTGAACCCCCCCCCCTCTAGAGGCAGAGTATGGGGTAACAATAGAAGATGCCACCCATGCGGCAGAGGGGGTCTGTAGAACCAGGGTGACAGAGACCAGTTCTTTGGGAAGCCCTATCAGTCCTCCTGAGAGGAGGCCCACCTGTCCATCTCTGGAGGCAATCGGGGGATGCTTCTCTTTGTATCCAGATGCCTGGCTAAAAATAACAAAAGACAGCCAGGTACAAAGCATCATATCCAGAGGATACTGAATTCCCTTTGCCACTCCCCCCCTCTAATAAGGAAAATCCTGGACGTTCCACCCAGTCACACGGAAAAAGCAGCCTCAGAGATTCAAAGGTTGCTGGAAGAAAGAGTCACCCAACCAGTCTCAGCAGACCAAAGAGGATCTGGAACTTAATCAAGGTTCTTTTTAGTTCCAAAGAAAACAGGGGACTGGAGGCCCATTTTGGATCTCAGCAGACTAAACAAGTCAGTAAGAAAGACAAAATTCCTGATGGTCAAGCAACAGTCAATACTTCCCTTTTTAGGGAAAGACAATTGGATGTGCTCAGTAGATCTCCAGGATGCGTGCTACCACATAAAAATGGACAGGCCATCCAGAGATCATCTGTGCTTCTGGGTGGGAGCTAGTCATTATTAATTTCGCGCTCTGCCCTTTGGTCTCACTACAGCCCCCAGAGTGTTCACGAAATGCGTGGCAGTAGTCACGGCTCATCTGAAACATTTGGGATTCCAGGTGTTTCCATACCTAGATGACTGGCTCCTCACTGCCACTACCAGGCATCAACTCATACAAGTAAGGCACACAACTTTGAACCTCTGCAGTCAGTTGGGGATTACTATAAATTCAGAAAAATCTGCCTTGTCGCCATCGCAACATACCGTTTTTATAGGAGCAGAGCTAAGTACTATTACTATGACTTTAAACCTTCCACCAGAAGAGTTTGTGTTCTGTGAAATCAGGTTCTGGACCTGCTCCCAAGAGAAAAAGCCCCTGTTTCAATGGTACTCAAATTGCTAGGGACAATGGCAGCAGCGATCATTGCGATTCCTTTGGGTCAGATGCATATGCGTGTACTACAATGACTCCTGTTCACGCAATGGTCTTTTCAAGAACTCCTAGTGTCACACAAAATCTTGATAATGAATTCCTGCAAGAAGGACCTTTAGTGGTGGCTGACATCTCCCCAAGTAACTCTTGGTCACCCCTTTGTTCTACCAACTCCCATACTCACGGTGACCACAGATGCCTCCCTGATAGGGTGGGGGGGCCATTATCAGGGAAGAACAGCCCAAGGCACGTGGAACAGGTACGAGGCTCACCTGCATATCAGTGTTCTGGAGATGAGACTTCTAGCATTGCAGTCCTTTCAAGACTCTCTCCCACTGGGAACTATTGCAATTCAGACAGACAATATGTCAGTGGTCTGGTACATAAACAAACAAGGAGGAACCAGAGCTTATCCCCTGTGTCGAGAGGCCCTGAGAGTATGGCAATGGGCAACTTCCACCCAGCGCTTTCTGATAGCAACACACATCCCTGGGAGATCCAATGTGATAGCAGACAAGCTGAGCAGGGCGATTCTATTGCCTTACGAGTGGTCCCTAAGAGAAGAAATAGCAGAAAAGATATTCCGCAGATGGGGCCAGCCTTGCTGCGATCTCTTTGTAACTCCAACAAACATGAAATTCAGCAGCTACTTTGCCCTAATCCCCCCTCCGGGGGATACCCCAAGGGATGTACTTGTACTCAATTGGCCCCTGGGGCTCCTTTATGCTTTCCCTCCTTTCCCTCTGATACCCAAAGTTTTACAGAAAGCCAAGGTTCTGGGAAGGACCATCATTCTAATAGCCCCTTATTGGCCTCATCAAATTTGGCTCCCCCTCCTCCAGCCTCATCTATTGGAAGAACCTTGGATTCTGGACCCAGTGCCAGATCTCCTGACTCATTCGGCAGGGGCTCTCCACCCATCTCTTCAGTCCCTCAAACTGACAGCTTGGCTGCTCCAATTCCAAACATAGCCAGGATTCACAATCTATCAGCTGCAGCTCAATATATTTTAACATCCTCTCATAAATTGTCTACCAGGAAGTTATATCTTAGTAAATGGAAAAGGTTTTCTATATGGGCACCTCAGAACAATATTGATCCGCACCTGGCTTCAATTTCATCCATTCTGGAGTTTTTGACTAAACTTTTCAATGAAGGGGCAGCGGCAACAACCATTAGAGTTCAATTGGCAGTGATTGCTAACTTTCAACTAGGTGACCAGGGGTCTAACATTATGTCACATCAAAGCTTTTATCAAGGGTACTGTCCATTTGAGACCACCCATCAAAGCTCCAGCTATGCCATGGAGCCTAAATTTTGTTCTTTCCCGTATAATCCTGCCCCCCTTTGAACCAGCCACATCTTGTGACTTGAAAGTATCTATCATGGAGAACCCTATTTTTAATAGCTATTACTTCTGCTCGGAGGGTTTCAGAGTTACAGGCCTTGTCCATTAAACCCCCTTATTTGATTTTCCATAATGACAGAGTCTCACTCAGGATGAATCCTTCATTCTTGCCTAAAGTTTGCTCAGAGACAAATCTCAATCAATCTATTGAATTGCCTGTGTTTTTCCTTAAATACAGTAATTAGATGGAAAATATGCTGCACAAACTTGATGTTCACAGACAGCTTCGATTTTATTTAGACAGGACCAGATATTTCAAGAAAACAGATCAGCACTTTGTCTCCTCTTCAGAGTTAAAAAAGGTGCTCCAGTGGCAAAAAACACTTTATAAAAATGGATATTAGACTGTATCTCCAAACACCATCATATTGGGTGACTTCAACTACCCGAATATAGACTGGGAACATTACTCAAGCCCTAGCTTTCTAGCCCAATGGTTCCTGGAGTTCATAAATTCAAATGCCATGGAACAGCTAGTCACTGTTCCCACGAGAGGAGAAAATATACTAGATCTCATTATCACAAACATGGGGACAAAATGCTCCACACCGGAAGTATATCCCTCATTGGTGAGATCTGATCATAAACTAATCTCATTGGAAATCCACATCCCGCCCCACCCCAAACAAAAAAGACCACAGTGAAGAACTTCTCTAAAGCAAACTTCACACTACTCAAGACTGGTGTGGTATCCTTCAAGGCCCCTGAGCCAGTGGAAACCACAACCCAAGCTGCGGAAGCCCTTACAAATGCCTTCTATGAACACCTCCAGGACTGCATGGATCAGGCAATCCCAAATAAAACCAAGACTCTTTCCACAAAGGGCAAACGTCCAGTCTGGTGGACCCCAGCCATTAACAAACTTTACAATAAGAGGAGAAAGCTATTACATGATAAAACAAAATCCATAAAAGGGAAGTCACCCCTGATCATTATTAGTAAAAAATACGAGCACTCATAAAATCAACTAAGGCCAATTTTGAGAGAAAAATTGCCATGGATTCAAAGGACAATCATAAGGCCTTTTTCAGCTATGTTAGGAACCTGGGTGGAAACTTCCAGATATGCTCAGAATTAGTCCAAAATGATACAAAAATCACTGAACCCACAGATATTGCCAACATACTGGCAGACAGGTTCAGTGCAAACTTCACCCTCTCCCCTAAAGGAGAGATAACTATCCCAGCGGAGTGTAGCCTCCCAGACATCTCAAATGCAGGTGAAAGCTGCTCTCTCTAAAGCTAAAAACACAGCATCAATGGGACCAGATGGTGTCCCCGGCTGTGTGCTACATGAGCTAAATGAGGAATTAAACCCGCACATAAGGCAGCTGTTTAATCTCAGCCTTACCACAGGATACATGCCCAAGGAGTGGCATACGGCAACTGTGGTCCCACTCCACAAAGGCGGTGCCTCTACGCACCCTGGTAATTACCGCCCCATAAGCTTAACAAGTCTAGTCTGCAAAGCTATGGAGAGGATCATAATGGAGCTCATAAACAAAGATATAGGGGACTTGCAGACATTGGACCCGACCCAGTTTGGCTTCGTCAAGGGCAGATCATGCCTTTTGAACTTGGTCGACTTCTTCGAAACAGTCACCAAGGCCATTGTTAAGGGAAAGGCAGTCCATACAGCCTACCTTGACCTTGCAAAGGCTTTTGACACAATACCCCACTCAGGTATTGTAGAAAAACTTACCAGCTTAAATGTAAACCCATATGTCACAAGATGGGTTGCAAACTGGCTTAAGGACAAAACCCACAGGGTTAGAGTTGCTGGCGCTATGTCAGACTCCAAGCCAGTCACAAGTGGTGTCCCACATGGCTCGGTCCTTGGCCCCCTATTGTTTGGCATCTATTTCTCAGAAGTACAGGCCAACATGGGAGGACTTTGGCTGACAACGTTTGCAGACGACTGCAAACTGGGCGCCATAGTGGAAAGTGCATCGGACACGGATATCCTTCAGAAGGGACTCACGGAAACAGATAGCTGGTGCCAGAGCCATGGCCTGAAGTTAAACGCCAAAAAATGTATAGTCATACCCTTCGGGAAAAACAAGGTAACCCCAAGCTACCATATAGGTGGCAATCCACTAAGCACAGAAGAGGTTATCAGGGACCTGGGGACCCAGGTTGACAGTGGCCTTTCTTTTGACACTCACGTTGCTAAAGTGGTTAGAAAGACCTTTACATTGCCCACCTGATCATGAAGGGATTCACATCCAGATCTAGTGAGGTCATTGTTCCCTGTACTCTTCACTTATCAGACCAATGATCGAGTACAATGCCCCATTCGGGATGTATCTCACCCGACATCTGCAGCAATTGGAGAGACCCCAAAAGTTCCTCACCAAAAGGATAAAGGGACTCCAAAATCTGTCATATGCTGCCAGATTGAAGAAACTCCAGCTCTATTCAGTCACATACCGTCTGCTCAGAGGTGACATGTGCCTGACATACAAGGCCATGTCCAACCCGGAATTAATGGACATACTCCACCTCAAAAAATCCAAATCCACCAAAACCACTAGAGCAAGTGACTTAAACCTTAGCACGGATATAAATAGGATGTGCTGGAGGGATAGATTTATCACTCGGAGACTCCCTATGCTGTGGAATAAAATCCCGGTCCATGTGAGGCAGAGCACCTCGCTGGCTCTGTTCAAGAGAAATCTTGACCTGTGGATAGGAGATCATAGGTTTACCCCGGGAATCATCTCTGTGTCACTGCTGGACAGAGGCACAACAAACTAATGGGTACAGTATTTTTTCATATAAGGGGTGGCGTAAGCCACAAAACTTTGGGCTAGGCTTATAAATGCCTTAGGGCAGATAGCCTAGTATAAACCTATGAACCTATGAACCTATATCCTTCACTTGCAGTTGAGTGAATACTCCTCTACAACAGAGAATAAAGGCCCACTCTACTAGAGCTGTATCTACTTTGTCAGCCTTTATGGCTAAATTACCTTTAGATACTATTTGTGCAGCAGCTACTTGGTCAAGGCCTCATACCTTCATCACTCATTACAAAGTAGACAAGGCCTCCAGGGACAGGGCTTCTTTGGTTCCATTGTCTTGAAAAATATTCTCTCGTGAGCCACCCAAGAAAGATGGTGCTTGGGATGCTACCCATCAGTAAGAATGAACATCGAGATAGAACAACTTCACATAAAGAAGTTATGCACTCACCATAATGTCCCATGTGAGTTGTTCATGTCGCCTTCATTCTTATGACCCACCCTTCGACCCCCATCCAAGCTTCTTGATGACCGAGATTCCATCTGTGTCATGGTTTATTGTCTCTTATCTAGTTTCTATGGTAGCATATTACTAGCTGTATGTAGCCTGTTGACAGCAAACAAGATCTGAGGGAAGCACAAGGTGCATCATGGGGTAGGGAGTTGGCCTCGAACTGGTTGAAGACCTCAAGCTTTTGCTTGCTTTTGCAGTTGGCCGAGTCAAAGCTGAGGATTGACTCTGAACCATCAGTAAGAATGAAGGTGAGATGAACAACTCACATGGAACATTACGGTGAGTACATAACTTCTTTTTTTGTGTGCACACCCTTAAACTAATACTTTGTTGAAGCACCTTTTGATTTAATTACAGCATTCAGTCTTCTTGGGTACACACCTGCCATCAATTAAAGAGACTCTGATTAACCCCAAATAAATTTCAGCTGTCCTAGTAGGATTTTCCTGACATTTACTCAGTTGCTTACTACAGCAAAAGCCATGGTTCGCAGAGAGCTTACAAAGCATCAAAGGCATCTCATTGTTGAAAGTTATCAGTCAGAAGAAGGGTACAAAAACATTTCCACAGCATTGGATATACCATGGAACACAGTGAAGACAGTCATCGAAAAGTGGAGAAAATTATGGGACAACAGTGACATTGCAAAGAACTGGATGTCCCTCCAAAATTAATGAAAAGACAAGACAAAAACTGGTCAGGGAGGCTGCCAAGAGACGTACAGCAACACTGAAGGAGCTGCAGGAATTTCTGGCAAGTACTGGTTGTGCACTATATATATTAATACTAGGCTAACTGCACTTGTGGGCCATTTTAAGCCTAAACAATTACCCCATGTGAGAATCAAACCCTATACCTTGTGTCTGTAAGGTAAACCTCTTAACCATTATGCCAAACTCTGTGACAATAATCTCTTGTATTCTGCATATGTCTGGACTATGGGGTAGGGTTGCAAGATGGAAGCCATTTTTTACTCAGAAAACATCCAGGCCCAGCTAAAATTTGCAAATCAATACATCAAGTCTCTCAAAAGCATCTGGGAAAATGTGTTATGGCCTGATGAGACCAAGATTCAACTTTTGGCCACAATTCCAAAAGGTATGTTTGGTACAAAAACAACACCTCGCATCACCAAAAGAACACCATCCCCATGGTGAAGTATGGCAGTATCTTTCTTTGGGGTTGCTTTTCTACAGCTGAGTCTGTGGCTTTAGTCAAGATGGAGAGAATTATGAACAGTTCCAAATACCAGTCACTTTTGGCCCATAACCTTCAAGCGTCTGCTAGAAAGATGAAGATGTAGAGGAATTTCACCTTTCAACATGACAGTGATCCCAAGCATACATCCAAATCAGCAAAAGAATGTCTTCACCAGACGAAAATTAAAGTTTTGGAATGGCCCAGCCAGAGCCCAGACCTAAATCCAATAGAAAATTTGCGAGGTGACCTGAAGAGGGCTTTGCAAAAGAGATGTCCTCACAACCTGACAGATTTGGAGCACTTTTGTAAGAAAGAGTGGATACATATTGTCAAGTCAAAATGTGTCATGCTGATAGTCTCCTACCCAAGAAGACTGAATGCTGTAATTAAATCAAAAGGTGCTTCAACAAAGTATTAGTTTAAGGGTGTGCACACACAACAAAGTATTAGTTTAAGGGTGTGTACACTTATGCAACCAGCGTATTGTATGTTTTTTATTTTTTATATTTTGTCCCCTAACAAATTTGTTTGCTTTTCAATTGACTTGTACTGGCTATAGGTCATATTAAAGGTGGGAAAAGTGTTGAAATGATTTATTGTGGTCTCATTTTTTATATCACAAAAGCCTGGCATTTTAAAAGGGGTGTGTAAACTTTTTATATCCACTGTATTTAATTACTTCTTTCTTACTATATATGTCACAAAGCTCTTTTTCACAAATTACTAAAAGCATGTAATATGGGTGGATATACAGGTATAAAAGTAATTTTACATTTACATACCCGAGGTATATGTGAAACTAAATCCTTAAAAAATAAGTTTCAAAGTTAAACTGCAAACAAACATTTGCAAGTCTGTTAACGCAGCCACCAGTTTGTCCTTTGTGGATTGAATAAAAGTTAAACCTTTTTGAAAAATTTCAGTGTTATCATGTGATAAAACAGGCTTGGACAGATTTATAACTATTTGCCTGTTCTGCTTTTCATGTTCTTTGAGCAACTCCGAGTTTGAGGTCCATTGCTCTGCCATCTCACATTTCTGCCTCTTGATTGGTCACACATCCTCACAATCACAGCTTCTGGTTGGCTCAAATGAAAAGGAAAATGTGATGTTTTTTTTCCTTTGCTTGGGTTACTACATTCTATTCTACTGGGTTATTATCTCTTATAGACAGTTGGGGGTGTGCAGATTCATTACTAGTGTCTTGTAAAGGAAGAGTTACTCGTCTGTGTTCATTATCATGTTGATTACTATTGGGAGGGATTTCTAAAACAGAAAAGCTATCAAGGCTGTAAATTGATTCATTACGAGCAGCTTTATGTTTCTCAGTTGTCAGCCCCACCCCTTCCCAATTTTCCATTCTTAGATCGTTCCTTCAGCCAGGAAAAGATATTGCCTGAGCTAAAGTCTATAATGTCTCTCATTAGTTTACGTTTTTTCAGAGCCTGTAATTTATCATCATATTTAACCAATCAATCAATCAGTTGCTCGTATTCAGCTGTTTTTTCATTAAAATTTGGTAAACTGGTTAAATTATTTTCAAGGTGCATTATTTCATTCTATAGACCATCCTTTGCCTTAGTAAAAAATTGGTTCATTAAAATTATGTAGTCAGCACTCAATTTCAAATTGAGTGCTTGCCATTTCTGTAATAAAGCAGGATAAATACTCCCAGATGAGGGCATTTTTAATACCTTTAGTCCACTGGGGACAATTCCAAGTTCTAGGTATGCAGTGAAGCTGAAACTTTGCCATTGTACGTTCTTGTAAGTATATACCTTCTTTTCTAATGTTTCAGCAATTCTCCTAACATTATCAGTCATTTTCACTTCAAACACTTCACCAGGACCATTCAAACTCTTCAGCTGGCTGAATAAGGGTTTATTTTGTATTTTTAGTGAGCCATATATCGAACAACCAGTATTGCAGTTAGTCATATTCTAACTCATAGCAGATGCAGGCTGTGTCATGCTATATAGGTCAAGTGCCCAAGGTTATTCCCAAACAAAATAAAGTACAACAGAGAAAAAGGGGCGAACTCGAAGGGCAACCTTCACTGTATAACAAACAGCCATAATGTCCACAAAGAAAATGCAGTGAAGGAAACACTCGACCAACTCAGGATACAACAAAACAAAATTTAATAGCTCACAAAGCTTTCAGACTACGCCCTCCCTCAGTGTGTATCAAATGCTTAAAATCACCACTCCTTATATACGACACAATTAGTTAATTGGTATCACATGACACAGCTTCAACACAATTCAACACAATTCTATCAGATGATGACATTAAACTTTTTTGAAAAGGCTTAACTTTTATTTCGTCCACCGCGGACAGACTGGTGGATGCGTTAACAGACTTGAAACTGTTTGTTTGCAATTTAACTTTGAAACTTATTTTTAAGGATTCAGTTTCACATGTACCTCAGGTATGTAAACATACAAGTACTTTTATACCTGTATATCCACCCATATTAAATGCTTTTAGTAATTTATGTGAAAAAGAGCTTTGTGACCTATATAGTAAGAAAGAAATAAGTAAATATTATAACTTAACAATTAGAGAACATGAAGCTCTTAAGCATCAAAGCAACAATGAAATAATAATTAAGTAAGCTGGCAAGGGTGGGGATTTAGTGGCTATAAACAGAAGTGATTATGATTGTATTCTATAACTTTTGAGTTATACAACAACCTTTAAAGCAATTGATGATGCTGAAGTAAAAAAAACATGTTAGTATAGTTAATATGTCTATTTATGAATTACAAATCAATGAGGACATCTATATAGGAATGTTTAACTATTACAGTGTTCCATGTCCTATTATACCACTTATCTGCAGACTCCCTAAAATACATAAAAATCTCAACAGACCACTAATGAGACCTATTTATTCTGGTGGAAGGTAGATTACTGAGCCCATTTTAATGTATTTGCACTATGTGGTTGGGAAAATGCTTTTTAATATTAGAAGCTACATAAAGGACACTGGTAATTTCCTACACCATTTAGATCAATGGTATGAAAAAAAAACATGAATTAGAGTACATATTTGTCACAATGGGTATTACATCATTATTTATGGTTATTTCAAATAGTTTTGGTATAGATAGTGTACTGAGTTTTTCATGTAAATATGGTCAAATGTTGGGAAGGAAAATTGAAACTATTTATGAATTACTAGACCTTGTTCTGAATAATAATATTTTTATGGTCCACAATGTTATTTTCTATCAAATAGCGGGTGTGGCTATGGGTACCCCGATAGCCAGCACCTATGCAAATAACAGTTGAATGATATAACCAATTAATTTTATCAGAGGGGCTATGGTGTGGATCTTCCACAAACCTTGAAAGCAGAAGTCTTAGGTAATACAAATGATGAGGTGAAACCATTTTTTCTAGTAGACATTTAAATATGCAATAAAATTAAATAAATAGTGGACAAGATAGGTTGCATTATATAACCACTTATATCAGAAGGACAAAGGAGTTAAAGATATTATTATGCAGAACAGGTGCCTCTTATAGTCAATGTCCGAGATTCAAAATATTATAGGAGATAGACCTAATTTTTCTTATAAGAATAGTAGGAATCTGAAAGGAAGTTATGTTATAAGTATTTGGTGACAGGAAATAACAACAATAAAAAATGATGCCTAAAGTGGGGACATTCCCATGTAAGAATTGTGCATGCTGCCAAGACATTGTTACAGGTACAGAATTCACACACCCTATAACTAAGAAAAAAATATATGTTTAGTGCATCAGCCACCTGCATAACATGTAATATTATTTATCTTGCCAGTTGTAGATAGAATTATAGAATACAAATCAGACATCAGAAGGGGTGTAGAGACTAATGTCCTAGCAAAACATAACAAAGAAGAAGGTATGAAACACACATTTAAGTTCCATGTAATTAGAGTTATTTATCCAAATAGAAGGAGTTGTGATGTGAATAATTTGTTAGAACTTAAAGAATCTGAGTGGACAATAATGCTTCAGGCAGACATTAAGCCAGGGCTAAATACTTCAGTTAGCATTAAACCGGTGCTTAAAAGGAAACAGATGATTTTGAAGAAATGATTTTTGGGACAAATTTTGAAAATATATGTATGCTTATATACATATATATATATATATATATATATATATATATATATACACATATATATACACACACACACATACATTTTTGGGTCTATATTATTTTATCAAAAACTGAATTCGCCAGACTGTATCTTCATTGGAAATGCAGTTCAGCGAATTCGCACCCCCTGCTAATTATATATACCACCTCTGAGATTGCACTACAGTGAGGAAAGGGCAAATTTTCCAATCCTCACTGTACCGCGATTTCACTATTACCAGTTCGCTAAACTGCATTTCCGATGTTGATGCAGTTCAGCGAATTCAGTTTTCAAGGACATAATGTAGACCCACATTTTTTTATATATATTATATGTATATTTTTATATACATATGCATCCTTAGTAGGATTCTATTTTCTATATTTTTTTTATTTATTTTTTTGGAATATGCTGTAGATTACCTGAGTTATTTAAATGATGATATATCTTTTAGATAAGTGTGTTGAAGCTGTGTCATGTGATACCAATTATCTAATTGTGATATGTATATAAGGAGTGGTGATTTTAAGTATTTGAAACACACTGAGGAAGGGTGTCGTCCAAAAGCTCCGTGAGCTGTTAAAGTTTGATGTGATGTTGTCCTATTTCACCTTCATTCTTACTAGGTTGGGTTGGGATCCAATCCTCGGATCTGTCTTGGCTTTTATATTCAAGCTCCAGCTCTTCTGCCAGCTCATGGCTACACCCTATCCCAGCATGCACTAGAAACCTTCCCCAGATCTCGTTTGCCACTAAACAAGATCAGGTGCTAGTTCTGCTAGCTCTGGCTAAGTATCATGTGTTTTTTTACTTTTACTTTTATTTATTTATTTATTTTACATTTGTTAAGCAGGTTAGTCTGACTAAGCTTTTGGCTCATTTTCAGCAGAGACCCTGGGAGAAAAGCTCCTCAGGGAATAGAATTTCACAAAAATCAGTTACAGTCAGCAAAAGATTATGAACAGGTTACAATAACATATTAAATGAATAGTACCTAAATAATTGATGTTACAACTGCGGTGGTGGTGCTGTGGTAGCGTTGTCACCTCACAGTTAGACGTTGCCCGTTCGATTCTCAGTTAGAGCGTCTTCTGTGTGGCGACATGCGTGAATGGGTGTTCCTTCATTGAAGGTTGTGCGTTAGGCCCGGCAAGCCAGCACGTAAAAATCTACTGCCAATCATTAGCGGACTGGAGTTCCGCTGTGGAGACCCCTAACTGGGAAAAGCCGAAAGACACAAACAAACCTAAATAATTGATGTTATGTAGTCCTATCTCACCGTAATTCTTGCTGGATAAGTTCGGAGCCGATATTCGGCTCTGACTCGGCCGATACTAAAGCTCGAGAGCTTTTACTGGCTCAAGGTTAGCCCATATCCCATGGTGCCTCACAGCAATTCCCCAGATCCCCTTTGCCACGAAAGCTTCGAGGTTGTGTCTTACTGGCTCGTTGGCTAAGTAAAACTTTATTTACTAAATTTAGTCTTTTTTCTTGACTTGTTCTATCCTTCACATACTTTAATAATATTTGTCTCTTGTGTGACTGTTTTTTGAGAGTTTCAGACCTCTATTCTTCCCCAAGGACTGTACGGCCCATTTAAGTTAGAGGGCCGTAGTGCCCATTTAAGTTAAAGGGCCTTTCCTCCCTGTGTGTGTCTTAAAAAAAAAGAGTTGCATACTTCTTTCTTCTTTACTACTTTTTTGTCTGTAGTTAGTAATTAGTATTGCTGTTGGTGTTGTTTATCTAGCTAGTGTATACCTTGTAGTAGGAATGTCTAAAGATAAGGATAGAGAGCATAATGATCATTGCCCTTCGGATTATAAGAAGTGTGATAGATGTTCACAGAAAATGTCTCTTACAGGCAGTCACACCAGTTGCGTGTACTGTCTAGCTGAAGCCCATTTGCAGGAGCCCTGCACTTTTTGCCATGAGTTTAGCACCCGGGACTTAAATGAGAGAAAGAGAAAACTTTTTGATAGGGGTCTTATGACCAGTTCCTTCCAGGAACAGCTGGAACTCGGTCAGGCAGCTCCTACATCTTCTAAGAGAAAATCTTCAGCCCCAGCTTTGGAGCCGACAAAAAAGACCAAAGCGTCGGAGCCAAGAAGTTCATGCTCCGATTCAGCTTCGTCCATATCGGTGCCGTCGGTCTCGATGCAGAGGCAACCTTCGGTACTGAAAATTTTACCGGACATTGATGTTATGTCACCCACCCTGAGATCTCCTGTTTTGGAGAGGAGGAGATCTCCTTCTGTCTCCACTAGATCCTCCAGGACTGTGTCAGATGAGGACATCGAGTGGGTGGTGATGAGGTTGCTTTCAGATCCAGCTCTGGCACGAAAATTGGCTCCTTCGGACCCAAAGGCTTTGAAGCCGACCCCCTTACCTGCCACAGTTCCTCCTCTGACTACTTTGCACATGGAGCCTATTACTTCAGGTTCTTCTGTCTTGGACCCATCGGCTCTGGGGATTCAACCCACTTCCTCAGAGCCAATTACTCTATCCTCGATGGCTCAGTCTGGAGCTGAGGGATCTGGGAGCTGACGCTCTCGAGTCGACTCCGAGGGGAACAGTCATCCTGGCTTCTCATTGGAACTGACCCTCCCTCTCAGAGCCTCGGCTTGACTCAGCTCCGCTCCCACTTCTGCTTCGGAGCCATTCCCCCTTGCTAGGAGCCAACCATCCACCCCCTCGGAGTGGAGGTCTTCTTCAGAGCGAGGGGGAAAGGCTTTGGAAGCTATAGAGAAGGCTCTGTCCTCTGCTAAAGCCATACCTTTGGAACCTGTGTCCCCCTGCCACCCTCACAGCATAGGAACTAGAGGCCCAAGTAGCCCCCATTGGAGGTGCTCCCTCTTCTGAGACCTCCCCAGATTATTCCACTGGTGAGCTCCTTCGGAAGAGGCTGTGTAAGAGGAAGCATGTTGACTCACCTGAGTCTATCACGTCAGACACTGATTTCAAGGAATCAGAAGGGTCACCTAGATCCCCCTCTGAGGATGTCTCCTTTTCTGACATAGGTTCATAGGTTCATAGGTAGGTACTAGGCTATTGGCCCTAGGGCCTATATAAGCCTAGCCAAATGGTACTCTGGCTTTTGCCTCCCAAGAAAATTATTTTCCTGTGCCCCTGTCAAGCTGAGCCACAGAAGTGATCCCAGGGGAGGGAATTTCCTATCTCCCATCCAATCATCAAGATTTTTCTTGAAGAGTGCTAATGAGGAGCTTTGTTTGATATTGATAGGTAGTTTGTTCCAGAGTATGGGAAATCTCTGGGACAGGAATCTATCCCTCCAGCATGTTCTGTTTATTGTGGTGACAAGGTTTAGGTCCCTAGAATGTGTAGCTCGGAGGGATTGGGATTTCTTTAAGTGGAACATGTCCAACAGCTCTGGCTTTGACATAGCTTTGTATGTTAGGCAGATCGCCTCTGAGTAGGCAATATGCGACAGAGTAAAGCTGGAGTTTTTTGAGACGGCCTGCATAGGGCATCTGTTTGAGGCCAGTAATCCTCTTTGTGAGGTATTTCTGTGGCTTTTCCAGTTGTTTGCAGATGTTTTGTGAGGTACATACCAAAAGGGCCATTGTACTCTATAATGGGTCTAATGAGTGATAAGTAGAGGGGAACAATGACCTCTTTTTTTCCTGGATGAGAAACCTTTTGTGGTGAGGTGTGCCATGTAGAAGGATTTCCTGACTACTGTGGCGATGTGATTATCAAAGGAGAGACTACTGTCCACCTGTGTCCCAAGGTCTCTTATCACACTTTCTGTGTTAAGTAGACTACTGCCTATGTGGTAGTTCATGGGTACGGAGTTTTTACCAAAAGGGATGACAATGGACTTTTTGGCATTGAGCTTGAGGCCATGGCTTTGACACCAGGCATCTGTCTCAGTGAGACCCTTTTGTAGGAAGTCCACATCATTAGGAGTTTTGATTATGGCTCCTAATTTGCAGTCATCTGCAAACTTTGTTTGCCAAAGACCTTCTGTGTTAGCCTGTACTTCAGAGAAGTAGATACCAAACAGGAGAGGATGTAGGACTGAACCCTGTGGTACTCCACTTGTCACTGCTGTGAAGTTGGATTTAGAGTCTGCTACTTTCACAGTGTGGGTTGTCATTGAGCCAGTTGGCAACTCATCTTGTGACATAGGGATTTATACCTAGTTTAGTGAGTTTATCTATAATTCCAGAGTGGGGGATGGTGATGAAAACCTTGGCGAGCCAGTCCTTTTCAGTTCAGAACACTGCCCCTTTGGTCTCACTACAGCCCCCAGAGTGTTCACCAAATGCATGGCAGTGGTTACGGCTCACCTGAGACATCAAAGATACCAGGAGTTTCCGTACCTAGATGACTGCCTCCTCACTGCTACCACCAAGCATCAACTCATCAGAACCCAGGGACAAGACTTTATCTTTGTGTGCTAGTCTAGGCATCACTGTCAACCTAAAAAAGTCAGCCTTATCTCCTTTGCAGCAAATTGTATACTTAGGCTCAGAAATAGGCACAACCACCATGTTAGAAAACTAACAACAGAAAGAGTACAGTCTCTATGCAGTCAAGTCAGATCCTTGCTAAACAAACAAAAAGTTCAGGCCAGAGTAGTCCTTCAAGTCCTAGGGACTATGTTTTCCTCCACCCTATTAGTTCCTCTTGCTTGTCTACACATGAGGCTACTTCAGTGGCTGTTATTTGCCCAATGGTCAATGCAAGACCTTCCATTGTCTCACCAGATTTTTATAACAAACACCTGCAAGAAGGATCTGACATGGTGGTTGCACACAGAACAACTTCTCCTAGGTTGTCCACTTGTTCCTCCCCAAGAGAAAGCAGTTTTGACCACAGACGCTTCCCAGATAGGGGGTGGGCATTATCTGGGAATGACGGTTCAAGGTACTTGGCAGAACCATGAGAACCAGTTGCACATCAATGTTCTGGAGATGTGAGTGGTGCTGTATGTGTTGCAAGCACTTCACAACTCCCTTCCCACCGGGACAATTGCGATACAGTCAGACAACATGTCTGTCGTGTGGTACATAAACAAGCAAGGGGGAACCACATCTTACCTGCTTTGCAGAGAGGCCTTAGGAGTTTGGAAATGGATGATGGATACTCAGCGCTTCCTGACAGCAATGCACATCCTGGGGAATTCCAACGTAATAGCAGACAAACTCAGCCGAGCAATTCTGATGCCTCATGAGTGGTCCCCGAATCCAAAAGTTGCAAAAGAGATCTTTCACAGATGGGGCCAGCCTGCCTGCGACCTATTTGCCACTCACTTGAACACCAAAAGCAGCAGCTACTTTGCGCTCATTCCCCATCTGGGGATGTCACCCAGGGATGCTCTAGTCCACGATTGGCCCCCAGGACTTCTTTATGCCTTTCCACCTTTTCCTCTCATCCCAAAGGTAATACAGAAAGCAAAACAGTTGAGGAGTTCCCTGATCCTCATTACTCCTTCCTGTGGCCCTACCTTTTGAAGGAGCCATGGATTCTGTACCCATCTCCAGACCTCCTGATTCATCAATCGGGACAGTTCCACCCCACCATCCACACCCTCAAATTAACAGAATGGTTGCTCCAGTTCCACAAATACCCAGGTGAATTCCCCTATCCCCTTCTGTCAAACACATTCTAATTTCATCCCATAAACCTTCCACTCAGAACCTATACTCCAGCAAATGGAAAAGATTTTCAATTTGGGCTATGAACCAGGGCTTAGATAAATATATGGCTCCTATAGAATCTATGCTATCCTTCCTAGCATCAATTTTTCATGAAGGAGCTGCAGCCACTACAGTGAGAGTTCAGTTAGATGCCATTTCCAATTTCCATTTTTGCTTTATGGGAAATCCAATCATGCAACACTCCTTGTGTTAAACCTTCTTAAAAGGAGTCCTTCTTCTCAGGCCTCCAATCAAACAGCCATTAGAACCCTGAGACTTCAACTTAGTCCTCTCATCTTTGATGTCTGCACCCTTTGAACCATCCTTTTCATCAGACCTAAAATTATTGTTGTGAAAAACACTATTCTTAGTAGCCATAATATATGCTAGGAGAGTCTCAGAACTGCAAGGTCTTACTATTTGACCTCCTTACATTATTTTTCACAAGGATAGAGTCTCACTCAGGACAAACCCTTCCTTTCTTCCCAAGGTATGCTCAGAGCACAATCTGAATACTACTATTGAGCTACCTGTGTTTTTTCCAAACCACTATAATAAATCTGAGTATAGACTACACCAGTTAGACGTTCACAGAATTCTCAGATTTTACTTACACAGGACTAAAGAATTCGGAAAATCAAATCAATTATTTGTTTCCTTTTCTGACAAGAAGAGGGGCTTGCCTGTTTCCAAGGTTACTCTCTCAAAATGGCTCTCGGATTGCATTTCCTTTGCTTATCAATCAGCTGGAAAATAATTACCCATCAAAGTCAAAGGCTATTCTACTAGAGCTGTATCTACTTCATGTGCCTTTAAATCTAGGCTCCCAATTGATATTATTTGCGCAGCAGCTACTTGGGCAAGACCACATACTTTTGTCACTCATTACAAATTGGATTTGGCCTCCCAGGACAGGTCTTCCTTTGTGTTCACTGTGCTGAAGAGTCTCTTTGCTTAAGCCACCTGGGATACAGGTGCTAAGGATGCTGTCCCATCCAGCAAGAATTACGGTAAGATAGGACTACATAACATAAAGAAGTCATGTACTTACCATAATATTCCATGTTTGTAGTCCATCTTGCCTACATTCTTGCGTCCTTCCCTCCAACCCCCTTCCTGTTTTTGGGGGATCTGGTGGACTATACTGGTGCTTTCTGACCTGGTTCTCATTTGTTGTCCACCTGGCATGGATTATATTTCAAAATCCTTTGTTTGTATATATGCAGCTCTAATATTTCTTACATGATAGGTACTTATTGCTTTCTTGCAAACTAGATCTGGGGAATTGCAGTGAGACACCATGGGATATGGGGCTAGCCTCGAGCCAGTAAAAGCTCTCAAGCTTTAGTATCGGCCGAGTCGGAGCTGAATATCGGCTCCAAACCCATCCAGCAAGAATGTAGGTGAGATGGACTACAAACATGTAACGTTATAGTAAGTACATAACTTCTTTTTTTAGGATTTAGAAAGCATATATACAAAAGTTGGATGAAGATATAAAGGAAATAAAGTAGAGGTGACCTATAAGACAGACATGTTAAAGTTAGTTATTTAGGAGCAGTTAGATTGAGTGTAGATTGGATAGACATGGAGGAAAGGTAGTAGTGGGAGGGTATTAAGAACAAATAAAACAAAGGAAGGAAGAGGTGGGAGTACAAGGTTAGAAATACACTTGGAGTGAGGGGGATTATTTGGTGTAAAGATTGTAATTTCAGGGGGGATGACTACAGTGGCAGGACCATTTTTTTGTTAGGCATTTTCGTGTGGCTAAACTCTTGCTATGGTCAAGGGACTTTATTTCAAGGGAGATGTGGCTGGGTTATAGTTATACAGAAGATTTCCGATTTTGGTTTTAGGTTTATAAGTTTGTAACAGTTCTCGGTCTGAGCTGTGTAGAGTCCTAGCAGGGGAGTATTTAGTAATGATAGAACAGAGGCTAGGGCAGAAAGAGGGTGAATAGAGGATGGAGTGGATGATTTGTAGTTGATATAGTTGGAGTAGGTGGGGGAATTCAAGCCAGTCCAGTTGCTTAAGTGATAAGCAGTGGTGAGACTTGTAGGTTATGTTAGCTGCGAGTCCGGCCACCTTATTATAGGTAGCTTCAAGATTAGAAACGTGTGTGGTGTTAAGGTTTGTGAATATGTCACAGTTGTATAAAAGTGTTGGAAGTAGAAAAGCATGAGAGAGAGTTTTTCTGGCTGTGTTGGTTAAGTATTTCTTGTTGCGGTAAAGGTATCCAAGTTTCTGGTGAGTTTTTTTGATGCAGTTTGTAGTATATAGATCAAACTTAAGCTGATCATCTGTTGTGACACCTAGGAATTTAGTGCTTGGTTCAGCTGTGATGATGGTGTTATTGCTTGATAAAATGGTAAATGTACTTTTGAGACTGGTGAGGTTTTTGGGGAGGAAAAGTAGGAGCTTGGTATTCTTAGGATTAAGAATTAGTTTGTTATCACTAAGCCATGTCTCAGGGGTGTTGAACGATGCCTGGGTAGTAGAGTGGAGGTCTGATGGGTTGTCTGCAATGGTGATAACAGTAGAATCATCAGCATATTGCACAAGTGATGACTGGGGACAAGAGGTATAGAGTAAGTTAGTGAAAATATTGAAGAGCAGTGGTCCAAGGATTGATCCCTGGGGGACACCCATTTGCACAGTGAGAGGGGGGGGGTAGTGCAGAAAGTCATTTGACTGATTGCTGGTGGTTAGAGAGATAGCTAGAGAACCAGGAGATAGTACGGGAGAAAATTTTAAGTTAGTGAGTTTGTCCAAGAGGAGAGGGTGGGAGACAGTGTTGAATGCTTTAGAGAGGTCAAGGAACAGGCATGAGACAAATTTATTATTATCACGAGCAAGAGAAACTGTGTTGATGAAGGATATTAGTGCCGTTGTTGTACTATGATTGGATCGGAAACCATGCTGAGTGGATGTGAGAAGGTTTTCCTGGTGAAGGTAATGCATTATCTGCTTGTGAAAGCATTTCTGCAGGATTTTGGAGAGAGGAGATGGTTTAGCAATTGGTCTGAAATTTGATATATCAGAGTAATTGCCACTTTTGTGCATGGGTAAAGTAAATAAATAAGCAATCTGTAGGAAATAGGAGGGTAGGTTGACAGCTGAGGGGGAGCAGAGTTTGAGTTTAGAGAGTAAAGATTTTATATAGTTAGTCGGTACTGCTTTAAGAGAGAGAAAGAGTTAGAAGGGTTGGGAAGAGGTAATGAGTTAGTAAGGGTGTTGACATTGTTAGGGGGAAAAGAATTGATTAAGGTAGTTATCGAGTTTAGAAAATGATTGTTAAATTTAATAGCTGTGTCTTCAGGGGTTTTATTAGGGCAAGGGTTTGGAGGGGAAGGGTTTCCAGGATGTAGAATATGATTGATACGGTTCCAGAATTGTTTTAGGTCTGATTTTAGAGTAGTGGGGGGTAGCATAGAAGTTCAATTTGTCTTTGTGGATGATTTTTTTGATTTTATTTCTAAGTTCTTTATATTTCTGAAGGAGAGAAGGGGTCCTGTTTTTTCTCCATATTCTTTCCCAGTTTCTCATAAGGGTTCGGGTAGATTTAGTAAGCCAAGGAGCAGTGCTGGATTTGATTCTAATTGTGCGGAGAGGAGCAAGAGAGTCGAGAATGTTAAGGAAGGTGGTGTTGAAGGAGTGGACAGCTTCATCTAAGGGGAGAGTGGTGAGATGAGACCAGTTAATTCTAAAGAGTTGGTCAATGAAGGAGTCAGGACAGAAATTTGAAAGTCTGCAGGTGGTAATAAACTTGCAGGGTCTGGTATAGTGGGGAGTATGTCTGGTTACAGCTATAGGGCAGTGGTCACTAAGGGCATTTGGAAGGGTTTGCGGGTTATGATAGTTTTGGGAGAGGGAGACCAAAATCCAATCTAGAAGAGAGCTTGGGAGGTGAGATTTATTAATATAAGTAGGGGTTGTGATTAGCTGCTCAAACCCATGCAGGTTAATACAAGAAGTAGGGTTGGGAATTTGTATTGAAAGCCAATCTATATTTACATCTCCCAGTATAATGCTTTCATTGTGGATGGTCTGAGAGAAGTGGGATAGGATGTTTTCAAGTATGTTAATGTTATCTCCAGGGGGGATATAGATTGCTACAGTTATGGTGTTGAAATTGTTAAGTTTAAAGTAGGTCAGTAGAAGTTCAGCTTTAGAAAAGAAAGTTATTTTTGTCAGTTCTTTATCCTTGTATAGTTAGATTTTACTACATACATTTTTTCCATTTTCTGTGTCTGTTTTTATCTGCTGTTGGCTGTTGTCTTCTGTTCAGGCCTTCTTGTCCCTCTCCCAGCTTTTTTCTTTCAAAGATAAATAGCCCTTTTAAGTTAGAGGGCTCTTATTCCTGTTCTTTGTAATATGCGTTGAAGCCTCTTTTATGACAGTCCATTTAAGTTTGATAACTGCCTTTCCCTTTAGCCCATTTAAGTTAGAGGGATTTCTCTTCCCCTTTTCCATCTCCCAAGCCTAGCCCATTTAAGGTACAGGGTTGTGCCTCCCTCTAATTCCCTTTATTTCCCTTTCTTTTCTTCTAACTCTGGTGTTAGACAGTCTATTTAAAAAAGTTATTGTGAAAATTCCTTGATGTTAAGTTGTCAATCTCGCCTTCATTCTTGCTGGATGGGTTCGGAGCCGATCCTCGGCTCCTGCACTGCTAAGCTCAAGAGTCACTTCCACCAGCTCGAGGCAGCCCCATATCCCATGATGCAAGGCGGAGATTACCCAGATCTCGTTTGCTGCTTCGCTCATGAGGTAACTTTTTACCAGCTCCTGGTAAGTGAATTTTTCTACTTTTTTTTCTGAGACTTTAGTCCACCCCAGTACTTTATATTTATATATATATTACTTTGTTAACTTCGATTCACTTAGCCCTATTCCGTTAGTGTCCGTTCCCTTTATTCATTTTTTTTGCTAGTCGGCCTTAGGTCTTTACCCTCCTATATTTTTCCTGTCAGGGTTTGTTTGGGTGTGTCTGTGTGTTTTCCCTGTACTTGGTTTTGTTAATCTAGTTTAATTTTGGATTGACTGTGTAGTGTGTGTGTGATTAGGTACTCAGTCATGTCTAAAGAGGCTAGGGTCTCAGGCTTCAAGAAGTGTGACTCGTGCTGTCAGAAGATGTCTCTGACAGACGGTCACACTTCTTGTATTTATTGCCTGGGACCTCTACACCTGCAGGACTCCTGTGCTATTTGCCACTCCTTCAGCCAGAGAGTCCTGCAGGAACGTAGAAATAAACTTATTCTCAGGGGCTTATTAAAGCCTGAGAGCTCCCCGGCTAAGTCCGGTTTGGGGAAGCCCTCAAAGCCTCCCAAGGCCCAGGCTTCAGTGTCCAAGCCTTCAGCCTTGGCTCCGACTCGAGCCGATCCTTCCTTCTCTGAAGGTTCGGTATCGGTGCCGATCGGCGCCAATACTCTTGCTTCCATGCCTGTGTCGGCTCCGGTCTCACCACAGCCCCCAGAGTGTTCACCAAATGCATGGCAGTGGTCACGGCTCACCTGAGACGTCAGGGATTCCAGGTGTTTCTGTACCTAGACGACTGGCTCCTCACAGCCACCACCAGGCATCAACTTCTCCAGGCCAGAGATTACACTCTACGTCTCTGCAGCCAGTTAGGGATTTCTGTCAACTTCGAAAAGTCTTCCTTATCGCCTTGCCAATCTGTTACCTTTATAGGCGCAGATCTAGACACTACTCGGATGTCAGCAAATCTAACAAATCAAAGAATCCTGGATATCCAAAATCATGTTTGGATCATCCTATTCAGCAAAAAGGTACAAGCCAGGTTGGTCCTGAAAGTGTTATGCCTAATGGCAGATGCCATCACACTTCTTCCTCTGGCCCGCTTTTACATGCGTCTCTTACAGTGGATGTTGTTTACCCAATGGTCCTTCCAGCAGTTGCCCATGCGTCACAAGATCCTTGTCACACAGATCTGCAAGAGCCACCTATCCTGGTGGATTTCTTCCCCCCTAGTCCATCAGGGCAGACCATTTGTCCCCGTGGCCCCAGTAGCCACGGTCACTTCGGATGCCTCCCTAATCGGGTGGGGGGGCATTATCAGGGCAGGATGGTCCATGGCCACGTGGCAACCATTTGAATACCACCTGCATATAAATGTCCTAGAGATGAAAGCAGTGCTTTTAACATTGCAAGCCCTCAACGACTTTCTTCCTTTAGGAACTATCGCAGTTCACACGGACAACATGTCCGTCGTATGGTATATTAACAAACAGGGCGGGACCAAGTCCTATCCTCTGTGTCGAGAAGCTCTCAGACTTTGGCAATGGGTGATCTCCTCTCAGCGGTTTCTGATAGCAACACATATCCCCGGGAAAACCAACATCATAGCGGACAGGTTGAGCAGAGCTATACTCATGCCTCATGAGTGGTCTCTCAAACAATCTATAGCGGAAGAGATTTTTCAGAAGTGGGGCCCTCCTTGCTGCAACCTTTTTGCTACACCCCAAAACAGCAAATGCCCAGACTTCTTCTCTCTCTTTCCACTTCTAGGCCATCCCCCCAGAGACGCTCTAACCCAGGATTTCCCCTGGGGACTTCTTTATGCTTTTCCCCCTTTTCCGTTGATTCCTCAAGTGCTTCAGAAAGCTACCGACTTGAGAGCCAAGCTGATTCTCATTGCTCCTTACTGGCCTCAACAAATTTGGTTCCCGTTCCTTCATCGACATCTCTTAGTGCAGCCTTGGCATCGGGACCCAGTTCCAGATCTTTTGACCCACCAGTCGGGTCAACTGCACCGGTCCATTCATTCCCTCAACCTCACTGCTTGGTTGCTCCACTTCCTTCCTTAGCCAGGCTTCCTATGATCTCTAATCCCGTTAGGGATATCATAGTAGCTTCTCTAAAGTCCTCTACCAGAAGGATTTACTCTAGCAAATGGCAACGTTTTTCCTTTTGGGCAAGGTCTAAGAACATAGATCCCTTTACTGCCCCTATTCAATCAGTTTTGGACTTCCTAGCTGAAATTTTTCACTCTGGTTCTTCTTCTTCCACAGTTAAAGTCCAGCTGGCAGCAATCTTGAATTTTCTTGTTGGATTTGCAGACCAGAACATTATGTCTCACAAACTTTGCAAAGCCTTTCTCAGAGGGATCTTCCTACTTAAACCCCCTGTTAGGGATCCTCCACCGCAGTGGGATCTAAATTTAGTGCTGGCATCCTTAATACTTCCCCCTTTTGAACCGGCTGCTACATGCTCGTTAAAATTTCTCTCTTGGAAGACACTCTTTCTAGTCGCTTATTACTTCGGCTAGAAGGGTGTCTGAACTTCATGCTCTCTGTGTTCGTCCCCCTTACTTGGTCTTCCACAAGGATAGAGTATCTTTGAGAACTAATCCGTCCTTTTTGCCCAAGGTTGCTTCTAAGACAAATTTAAACCAATCTATTGATCTTCCAGTATTTTTTCCCAATTATTCTGACAGGGCAGAACAAAAATTGCATTGCTTAGATGTTCATCGCCAACTCAGATATTACTTGGACAGAACAAAGCAATCTAGAAAGTCTGATCAGCTTTTTCTTTCTTATGCTGAAAATAAGAAAGGTCTCCCTGTTTCTAAGGTGACCATATCCAGATGGCTGTCTTCCACTATATCTTATATTTATCAGCTTAGGGGCAAACAGCTGATCTCAATACCAAAAGCACATTCTACCAGAGGCCTAGCCACATCTACAGCCTTTCAGGCTAGACTACGCTTAGACACTATTTGTGCAGCAGCCACTTGGGCAACTCCTCATACGTTCGTCTCACATTACAAATTGGATTTGGCCTCCAGGGACAGGGCGAGTTTTGGTTCCACAGTTCTCAAGAGTCTGTTCCATTGAGCCACCCAGGATAGAGGTGCTAGGGACGAGGTCCCATCCAGCAAGAATGAAGGCGAGATTGACAACTTAACATTTAGAAGTTATGTACCTACCATAACGTTCCATGTTAGTTGTCTTCTCTCGCCTTCTTTCTTGCGTCCCTCCCTCCTGTCCCCCTAGCCTGGACAGACCTTGAACTATCCTCTTCTCTGGGAGATTTCTCCCTTGGACACCAGTTAGCTCTGCACTTAGTTACCTGGGTTCCCCTTACAGTTTTTCTCAGGTTAGTTGTTCTTCTTCCCTTGGGGGAAGATAGTAGGTATTTTTTCCTCTAGCTACCAAACGAGATCTGGGTAATCTCCGCCTTGCATCATGGGATATGGGGCTGCCTCGAGCTGGTGGAAGTGACTCTTGAGCTTAGCAAGTGCCGAGTCGGAGCCGAGGATCGGCTCCGAACCCATCCAGCAAGAAAGAAGGCGAGAGAAGACAACTAACATGGAACGTTATGGTAGGTACATAACTTCTAATTAATTTTCCTTTTTCTTGTCCACTTAATTACTATTTTTTTCTAGTCTTACAAGTTTTTATAGTGTTCCTGTGTTAAAATGTCAAATAAGGACTCAAAACCAATGGGTTTCAAAAAATGCGAGGGCTGTGGGAAGAAAATGCCCTTAAGTGATAGGCACACAATTTGCGTCTATTGCCTTGGAGCCATCCATCTCCAGGAATCATGCTATATCTGTCATGCTTTTAACCATAGAGCTCCTGGAAAGGAAGAACAAATTGGTATTAAAAGGTTTATTTAAAATCCCCTTCTCAGAGGCTTTAGAAGGAGGTCCGGGTTTATCTAAAAGTGATGTCTCCCTCTTCAAAAATCAGACAAATTGGACAAGTCTAGGAAGAGATCTTCCTCTTCTACTCTATCTGAACCATCACTAAAGTTATCTAAGACTTCCAAAATTAATCTGAAGCCTACTGGATTCAAGAAACATTCAGCTCTGACACCATCGGTTTCGGTGCCGGTAGGGTTTGATATACGGAGCCGGTCTCCATCCTTGAAGCCGTTCTCTCCTACACTCAGATCACCAATTTTGCAGAAATCTCCTAACCCCTCCACTCGGTATTCCAAGAGTTTCTCCAATGACGACATGGAATGGGTGGTACAGAGGCTAATGAGGACATCAGCACTGGCCAAGTTGTTGTCAGATCCAACACCAAGGGTGTCAGATCCTACCATATCCCCCTTTTCTGGTCCAGTTTCTCCCCTGATCCAACCCCTGGCTTTGGGGTCAGAATATCCGGTGCTGATTTTGGTGGAAATCTTGGAGCCAAGACCTACTACAGAATCTTTGGATCTGACAATTGTTCCAACATCCTCAGCTCCATTGGAACTTGAGGAGTCTAGGAGATGACACTCTCTAGTCGGATCCAGGGAGGCAAGTCGGATTGGACAGTTGTCAGATCCCACCTTGCCTCTTGGAACATCTACTCGGGTGAGCTCGGCTCCTACCTCGGCCTCGGGTCAGTCATCCTTGATCCTGGGGGTTCCCTTTGCTTCTTCAGAGCCAGAGATATCTTCAGAACAGGGACAGGGAGCTTTTGAGGTGATGAGAAGAGTGCTGTCTCCACAGACAACTCTGCTGTCATCTCTGGATGTCTACTCCCAAGAGCACCGGTGTCCACCTCTATACCCTTGCATCCATAGGGATGTGGAGATCCCAGGCCTCAGGATGCCCCACAGGGCACCCCGCACTCTTCTGAAACCTCTCCAGTGTACTCCTTTAAAGAGGTCCCTCGGAAGAGATTATGCAAGAGGAAGCATTTAGACTCCCCGGAGGAGTTCATCACCTCTGATACAGACCTCGGTGAAGCTGAAGAGTCCCCACAGTCACCTCCTGATGATGTCTCCTTTGGAGACATCCTGAAAATGCTAAAGCAGAGAGGCAGCTGGAAGTCCACCAACACTTCAACAGAGGAGTCCGTATACCTAAAGGCCTTTGGATCGCACCCTTCAACTTCTTGGGTGTTTCCACCTTTCAATGAACCTATGAACCTAGTTTCTCAAAAGGTGTGGGAGTCTCCAGATTCAATGGAACCTGTTCCTAGGAGGCCAAACAAATTTATCACATCTCCGTCAGGCAAGACTTTTCTAACCAAGGGAGTCCCAGTAGATGCTATGGTTGTGGTGGCAGCAACCAAGAAAGAACTTTCACAGACATCTTCTTCTGTCCAGCTACCAAATAAGGAGTCTTGGACAATGGACAGATATGGAAAGCGCATTTTTTTCTTCAGTGACTTTTTCCCCTCAGATCGCTGAATTACCTTACTCATTTTACTAGGCTGCAAAGAGACCTCCTGAAAGAGCTAGGAGATACTCTCCAATGTTCAGTAGTTGAAGGGATCTCAGACAAAGTGTCCTGTCAGCTCTCTACCTTAAATTCAGTCATCAACACCTCCATGAGACTCATCTCTTATGCAGCAGATGGAACAAGTAGACCAGAGGGTTCTGAAATTTCCTTAAGGAGCCATTCTTGGATGCGCTTGTGTGACTTTGTGAAGCCCTTTAAATCTTCCTTTGTGAATGCTCCATTAGATGGCTCATCTCTGTTTGAGCCCAAAGTCAAGGACACACTAACCAGGTGTGAGCAGGAAGGAAAGACTCTGTCTGCTGTAGGAGTCTGTTTTTCCATACCTACCAGACCTTATCTCAAAGGTCAGAAAGGCAGTGGCAAAATGTGGTTCCAAAAATCCCAGAGATCTTTCCAAGACACACGCGAATCTTCTCCTGGGGCAGGGAGGGAAGTAGTACTGGAAGATGCCTACCATACAGCAGAGGGGGTCTGCAACATCAGACTGACAGTGATTCTTTCTTTGCTAAGCCTTTTCAGCACTCCTGAATGGAGGCCCATTTGTCCATCTCTGGAGGCAGTCGGGGTTCACTTATCTTTGTACTCAGAAGTCTGGCAATGAATAACAAAAGGCAAATTGGTACAAAGCATCATATCTAGAGGTTACACTATACCCTTTTCCTTCCCTATTCCAAACATAAAAAGGTTCCAGACATTCCACCCAGTCAAAGGGAACAAGCAACCTTAAATATTCAAAAGTTGCTAGACTAAAGAATCATCCAAACTGTCCCCACAGACTAAATAGGATCTGAAACTTCCTCAAGATTATTTTTAGTTCCAAAGAAAACAAGGGACTGGGACCAATTCTGGATCTCAGCAATTTAAACAAATCGGTAAGAAAGTCCAAGTTTCACATGGTAACACTGCAGTCAATACTCCCTTTTCTGGGACAAGACCATTGGATGTGCTCTATAGATCTCCAGGATGCACACTACCACATAGAAATAGACGGTTCTACCTGAGTTCGTCGACATACCACATAATCGACAATCACTTACCCGACACGAGAACACCGACAATCCACATCACCGACAGCTGACATAACCGACTCAACGCCGACATCCATGTGCTAATAGCGCCTCTCGCTCCTACCATGTTCCAGGTAATGTAAATAGTTGTCTGTCATCAGCATAAATCATACAGTATACTCACAGGAAAATAACGCTATGCTGATGACAGACAACTATTTACATTACCTGGAACATGGTAGGAGCGAGCATTAGCACATGGTTGTCGGCGTTATGTCAGCTGTCGGTGATGTGGATTGTCGGTGTTCTCGTGTCGGGTAAGTGATTGTCGATTATGTGGTATGTCGACGAACTCAGGTAGAACCAAATAGACAGGTGATCCAGGAGGCACCTGCGCTTTTGGCTGGGAGCCAGCCACTAGGAATTTCGATCTCTGCCCTTTGGCCTCACTACAGCCCCCAGAGTTTTCACCAAATGTATGGTAGTAGTTGTGGCTCACTTGAGATGCCAAGGGTTCTGTGTGTTTCCATACTTGGACAACTGGCTCCTAACCACCACAACCAGGTATCTACTAATAAATACAAGAGGCACCACCTTACAACTCTGCTGTCACCGTGGAATTACAATAAACTATGAAAGTCTGTCTAATTGTCTTTTCAGCATGTGGTATACATAGAGGCAGAATTAAACTCAACAAACATGACAGCCAGACTCCCTCTAGAAAGATTCCAAGTTCTGAGACACCAAATTTCATATCTTCTAACAAAGAAAAAAGTTCAAGCAACGATAGTCCTAAAAGTCTTGGGAATTATGGCAGCAGCAACAATTCTGATCCCCCTAGCATGTCTGCACATGAGAATTCTCCAGTGCCTGCTGTCCATTCAGTTGTTGATGCAAGAACTGCTGATGTCCCACAAGCTAATAATAACAGAAACTTGCAAGAAGGACCTTCGTTTGTGGCTTTACTCCACTCAAGTGAATCTAGGTCGACCATTTGTGCTTCCCCAACCACTGGCCACAGTGACCACAGATGCCTCTCAGATAGGCTGGGGGGCTTTATCTGGAAAAGACAGTCCAAGGCACCTGTCAGGATCACTAGGCCCACTTGCACATCAGTGTCTTAGAGATGAGAGCAGTGCTTCTAGCATTGCAAGGATTCCAAGACTGCCTTCCACTAGGAACTATTGCAATACAGACAGACAACATGTCAGTTGTATGGTACATAAACAAACAAGGAGGAACCAAATCTTAGCCTCTTTGTCGAGAGGCCCTGAGAGTATGGCATTGGGCGACCTCCTCCCAACGTTTTCTGATAGCAACGCACATTGCGGGGAAATCCAATGTGATTGCAGACAGACTCAGCTGAGGGATTCTAATGCCTCATGAGTGGTCTCTAAAACAGGAAGTAGCAGAAAAGATTTTCTGAAAATGGGGTCAGCTTTGCTGCAACCTTTTTGCGACATCCAAGAATGCCAAATGCAGCATCTACTTTGCCCTTATCCTCCCTCCGGGGGAGTCACCAAGGGATGCACTTGTTCATGATTGGCCTTCGGGTCTCCTTTACACTTTTTCCCCTTTACACTAATACCCAAAGTACTTCAGAAAGCCAATTGCTTGGAAAGGGACTTGATACTCATCGTTCCATACTGGTCTTTTTATATTTGGTTCTCCTTCCTGTGGCCTCATCTTTGGGAGGAGCCTTGGATTCTGAATTCAGTTCCAGACCTTTTAACTCATGCATCAGGAACACTCCATCCATCCCTTCTGACCCTCAAATTGACAGCATGGCTGCTCTAATTCCAACAGTAGCCAGGTTTCCTAACCTTTCTTCATCAGTTAAACACATCCTAATTTCTTCTCATAAGGCCTCATTAAGAAAGATATATAGAAGCAAATGGAGGAATATTCTCCTTATGGGCTTCTCATAACCACATTGACCCTTTTTCTGCCTTAGTCAGTTCCATTCTAGAATTCCTAGCAAAACTATTCAATGAAGGTGCAGCTGCAGCTACCATTAGAGTTCAGCTAGCAGCGATCTCCAGTTTTCATCTAGGTGAGTCTGGCCTCAACATTATTTCTCATAGGCTATGCAAAACATTTCTTAAAGGCACTTTATTATTAAGACCACCTGTCAGAGACCCTCCAGCACCATGGGACATTGTGTTTAGTTTTCCTCCCATTTGAGCCAGCATCATCTTGCAAACTCAAGTTTTTGACATGGAAAACTATTTTATTGATAGCAATCACATAGGGACAGGTTATCCTTACGAACCAATCCTTCCTTTTTGCCCAAAGTTTGCTCAGAATCAAATTTGAACCAAACTATAGAGCTGCCAGTTTTCTTCCCAAATTACGAAAAAAAGGCAGAATACATGTTACATCAACTGGATGTACACAGACAGTTATGTTTTGACTTACATAGAATGAGAGAATTCAGAAAATCTGATCAGCTATTTATTTCCTTTTCAGATCTAGGAAAGGTACCCCGGTCTCTAAGGTAACGCTTTCAAAATGGCTTTCAGATTGCATAACATGTATGTATAAGTCTCAAAACAGAGATCTTCCTAGAAAGGTTAAAGCCCACTCTACAAAAGCCAGAGCAGCCTCTTCAGCATTTCAGGCTAAACTACCAATTGATACCATTTGTGCTGCAGCAACATGGGCAAAATCACATACCTTTATCACTCATTACAAAGTCAATTTGGCCTCCATGAACAGGGCTTCCTTTGGTTCCATGATTCTAAGGAATATTCTCCCTTGAGCCACCCAAGACAAATGGTGCTAGAGACACTGTCCCAACCTAGTATAAATGAACGTGAGATAGGACAACATCACATAAAGAAGTTATGTACTCACCATAATGTTCCATGTGTATTGTCCATCTTTGCCTTCATTCTTCCATCCCTCCCTCCTTCCTCCTGACCCTTCCTACTCCTGAAAGACTGAGTCTGTACTACTGGATTACTTTAATCTCTAACCTTCTTCATCTGACTCTTGAGTTGTTTTATGTGATATTTTCTTACTTTATTGTAAGAGGAAACAAGATCATGGGAAGGTTTCTAGTTCATGCTGGGATAGGGTATAGCCACAAGCTGGCAGAAGACCTCGAGATTCAATATAAAAACCAAGATAGAACCAAGGATCGGATCCAAACTCAACCTAGTAAGAATGAAGGCGAAGATGGACAACATGAATGGAACGTTATGGTGAGTACATAACTTCTTTTTTTGTTGTATTCCTGAGTTGGTCAACCGTTTCCTTCACTGCATTTTCTTTGTGGACATTATTGCTGTTTGCTATACAGTGAAGGTTAACCTTCGAGTTGGTCCCCTTTTCATTGTTGTCCATCTCGGGATAATCAAACCTCAAAAAAAACATAAATGTCGTGATCTATTTCATCTTGGCAAAGAAGGCCAAAAAGACTGGCATCAGTGTTAACATAGTGTTTTCTGACAGTATCCACAAAAACTCCTTCATAACATGAACTGTTAGCCAACAGGTTTCAATGGCTTGATTGTAATCTATATTGTCCATGATGACCATTGTCCCATTTTTGTTGTCTTTCCTGATACAAATGTTTCTGTTGGTGCAGAGTTATTTCAAAGCCTGTCTTTCATTGACAGTGAGATTGTGAAACCTTGGTTTAAGACCAATGCAATTTCTAAGTTCACTTTCACATATGTCATGAAAAGCCTGCCATGACGTCTGGCTATATCCCACTGGACCGCCACCAAAAATGTGATGTCTGGCTATATCCCACTGGATTTCCAACATAGGTTCATTTTATTCCACAGCATCTTTGGGTGATGATCTATCCTCCCTCCAGCCGCCTCCTATTAAATTAGCCGTAAGTTGTCTCCCCTCCCGCCTGCCTCTGAGCAAGCGGTGGCGACTGAATAGAGCTGGGTTCTTTCAGTCGGGGCAGCAGGAACTTTAGCTACAATTAATGTAACATCTCTCACTATCCTGGGTTAGTAAATAAGGAGCTTCAGTCCTCACTACTGACTCCAATATGAGACTGTCATTTAAACTGAAGTAACATTTCACCATTTCCCCCTAAGAGCACAACAGGAACATGCTCTATTTTACTGGGACTGGACTAGATTCCTCTGTCCACCCCAAATGCATTCTCTTATTACACACTTCAGAGCATGCTGCAGTTTAAGACCTGTGATACACTCACACTCAAAGTAAATTTAAATCTCACACATCCAAACATGTCTGGGAAAGCCTGACACAGATTTCCAGCTGTGTTCCTTCCCCAAAATAATATGGTAATGCTGCCACCAATCAGAGTGTCTTTATGCCCTTCTGAAGTTGTGTCCAGTTATGAAAATTAAACATTAATATAAATAATGGCTATGACTGTAAATGACCAAACCTTTGAGGTAACCTTGGGAGTATCAAACAGTATATGCACTCTCTAATCTATAAAGAAAAACACTGATTTCCAGCCATAATGTAATATAATGTAAAACATTTAATAATAAGTAAAATGACTACAAGTTTGTAAATCAGTATCTTTCAATAAACATCAGAACTCAGTCACCAATAATTTAAAATTAAACTGCAGGATAGGAGTCCTTTATTCTAGAAAGACTACATTTTAATAACTAATCTAACTAAAGAATACTGTCCCTGATCTAAACTGACACATAACAGCAAGGCAAAAGGCAGGCATACTGTTTTTGATGAGTTCTCTTTCATGGCTGTCCACTGATTGCACAGCACTGTAACTGACTGTACTTCAAAAACTGCTCAGCACTTGAAAAACTGAAGTCTCAACTGTTTAATTTTAAAAATAAGAGTCAGCTGTTTGAAAAAAGTTTTTTTCTGTCAATCAGCTGTTTAAATACTCACTTAGCAACCAGGAAAATTCTAATGACATCACTCACTGTTCAGCTGATTCTGCACTGTACTTTAGAATGTTCCTCTCAAACATGCACAATTAGAAATGCATCAAAACACTGAGAGATTCTTTAAACATTCTGTATAAACAGGGAAATACTCAACATTTTAAAACTTGTTTACATTTTCACAAGTAGACATGCTCGCATACAATATAAGTTAATCTGCGATTATGCAAAAATCTCCTGCCAGACATGCTAACACAGATGACAGTGTTTTCATTTTCTTCACATTTCTCCCCCTTATGACTCAAACACGATTTTGAAGTGACCCTTGAAAACTAATGCTTTAGAAAAATGGGTTGACCTGGAAATATCAACTCACTCCTCTCCTGGGCAATCTATTTGCATTAGTATTATTAACCCCATTGCTGCATTTTTCTCCTTCTGAGGAGACTTGGCTGAGCACAGCCCCCACCCTATAATTTGAAGCATCTGCGTGTACAATAAATTATTTATTGTAATCTGAGCTGGATAAACCAGGGGGACCTCCCAAAATCTCTTTTAGTTTTTGGAACCCCTGTTCACAATCTGTGGTCCATACTACCTTGTCCAGTTTATTCTTCCTAGTTAGGTCTGTAAGGTATGCAGCTATGGTACTATAATTGGGCAAAAATTTCCTACAGTGTCCCACTGTCCCTAGAAATGCTCTCATTTGTTTTTTAGTAACAGGAACTGGCCATGCTTGGATAGTTTCCACCTTGACAGGTTCTGGCCTAATTTTTTTACTTCCCACTCTGTGTTCTAAGTAAGTTCCTTTTGCCATACCCACTTGACACTTACTGGGTTTAATGGGTAATCCTGCCTTACTTAATCTATCCAAGACTTCCCTCACATGTTAGTCTGCAAATGCCTGTAGCATAGTCTTGAATGTAGAGTTTAACCTCTCCACAAGACCATTAGTCTGGGGATGGTAGGGGGTGTCCCTTAATTGTTTCATCCCACAACACTTCCACAGACAAGTCAGCAGGTCTGACATGAAGTTGGCACCTTGGTCAATCAATATTTCCCATGGAAAACTTACTCTGCTGAAAACGTCTAACAAAGCATTTGCCACCTTTTCTACATTAATATCACATGCAAAAGGAATATTATGGACTATAACTAGAATTGGCAGATAGTAGGCTCTAGACTGTACCAACTGCCGCATTACCTCACCTTCCAGCCACTCTCTATACAACAAACTTTCCTTCTCTGCCTTAATATCCCCTTCCCAAGGAATATCAGGGACTATAGCTAGAAGTTGCAAACAGTGCTAGGCTCTACCATCTGCCGTACTACCTCACCTTCCAGCCCTCCCTTAGGAGTCCACTCTTTATACAACAAACCCTTGTTCCCATATACAGACTCCCCTCTTCCTTTAGCCTCAGATGCTTCCTTAGCCATCTCCCTTAAGCTTTATACTGTAGAGTCCATAAGTTGAGCCTGTCTCAACTGTACATCTGCAACCCTCCCAAGCTCTCCTTCCTTAGGAAGCCTAGTATTGTCCGACAGCTGTACCTCACTGTCAATCTGGGTATCATCATTCCCCTCTGTCCTTGTGGTTACCGTGTCCAAGAGAACATCAGTACCTCTCAGCAGCTGTGGCTCACTTTCAGACTTATTGCTACAGGATAACTCATTCTCTGAAACAGTCACCACACTAGTTCCAGCTTCAGACATGAGATCTGTCTGATTCTGTCCCAGACTACCAGATGTATATGCCATTCCCCCAGGCTGATTATGTGTCACTGCATGCATACAAGGCACTGCATCATCACAGTCATTCCCTATCAGAACATCTACAGGAATATTCTCAAAAATAAGCTCCACTTCCATAGGAAGCTTAGTAACTTCCGATAGCTGCGCCTTGGTGTCACTCTGGGTACCACCACTCACCTCCATCCTCGCACTCACTGTGTCCAAGGGAACATCAGTACCCACCAGCAGCTGTGGCTTACATTGAGACTTACTGCTACCAGATAGCACCTTCTATGAAACAGCCACCACGCCAGTCCCAACTTCAGGTATGAGATCTTTCTGGGTCTCTCCCAGACTACTGGACCTACATGCTTTTGTCCAAGCCTGACTGTGTGTCACTGCATGTACACTGCTACAGGATAGCTCCTTCTCTGAAACAACCTCCACACTAGTCCAGGCTTTAGGTGTGAGATCTGTCTGATTCTCTCCCAGACTACCAGACCTACATGCTTATCTCCCAGCCTGACTATGTGTCACTGCATGTACATAAGGTACTGCATCATCAAAGTCATTCCCTATCAGAAAATCTGCATGAATATCCTCAAACATGACTACTTGCTTGCTTCGTCTTATACCCTGCCAGTCAAAATGAACCCTGGCAAAAAGTATTTAGAACAGGGTCCCTCCCAATGCTCTGTCTGGTGCGGACTGCCCAAGCAAGTACTGCTGTTCTCTAACCACTGCAGGCCTTACAATGGTTATATCAAAAGCTGTGTCCCTCTTAGCAGTTGCCTGTTTACCATCTACTAATATTGTATATAAATGTTGGTGATAATTTGGCACCCCAGTTGTTTCTGAACAACTTACCACCGGTTGTTTGTCATCACCACTTCCTGGCTCCCTCACCTTTTGTTTCTCATCTTGCCTCGATGGACATTTAATTGCTATGTATCCCTTCTGGTTACACTTGAAACATCTAATCCCTAACCTTGTACTTGGATTAATGCGTCCATATTACATAATCGAACTTTTAAAAGTTCGAACGTCATATAGTCGACACCATATAATTGAACTTTTAAAAGTTCATAAATGTAATAAAAAAATAAACCAAAGAAAAAACTTACCTGAACGGTTTAAGCAGAGGGGCTGTGCCCCCCTGCACCCACCATGTGGGGGGCTGTGCCCCCCTGCCCTTTAAATATACCAACTCCAAGATCACACTACAGTGCAGAAAAAAGAAATCTTCCCATTCCGCACTGTACGGAGATCGCCATTAAAACGTTCAAACTTTTAAAAGTTCGATCATATGGTGTCAACCATATGACGTTCAAACTTATGACGTTCAAACTTTTAAGAGTTTGACAACGTGATATAGACCCAGATTAATAGTTTGCTCCATTACTGGTGTACTCTGTTGGAGTGGTTTAGACTGCCGCCCATGGGTTCCCTTATGTCCATGTACAGAACTGGATATCCCTTTCCTATACAGTGGTGCTCTGCTAGCCAAGTAGAGATCCTCTTTCCTCCCCAACTTCTTTGCAGACTTGCACTCATGGTCTGCTAACAAGACTCTCATGTCAACAGACAAAGTACTGAGGGCTTGTTCCTTCATCAAAAGGTCTGCTAGTCCCTCAAAAGTGGTGGCATTATACCCACTCACCCATCTGGGAAAGTAAGTATTTAATGTCAGCAATGTAATCATGTAAACTTTCATCTGCCTTGCGTCTATGTTCACAGAACTTTTTTCTGTAAGCTTCAGATTTAAGTTTGAAACAGTAAAGCAAGCAACATTTCATTTTATCATAATTCAAACAATCCACATCATTTAACTTTGCTACAGCCTGAACAGCTTTACCATGGAGTAAGGGAGTCAGGAGCCAAACCCAGAACTCATTGTCAACATCATATTTTCTACATACCCTCTCAAACTTATGAATAAAACTATTAACATTATCCCCATCCCTGTACTGAGGAAAAAGTTTACTGACCTGCACTGCTTCTGGGGTCCAGTTATTCCCTTCTGCATTACCTCCCTGACCCTCTCGAAGGATAAGAAACTCCATTTCATGCTAGTGCTGTCTCTTGTTTTACTCGGCTTCTAAATGCCAGACCTCCAGTTCATGTTGATGATGTTTGTCCTCCACCTCCACACATTGCATTTGCATCTTGGCCTCCAGACATTGGGTCTCCAGGAGCAGTTTCTCTGCTGATTCCAGTTCAAGATGTTTGGCCTTCAGGCACAATCTCTCCAACTCCAGATGGATTCTCAGATCCTCCAATGAAAATATGGCTTGTCCTATCTCGGCAGACTGCACATCACCAACACCAAACTGGATATCCTCAGAATGGCTGGTCTGAGCTGTGGCTGCAACCAAGTCTGAAATCATTGCTTCCTTGGTCAGGTTGGCATGCACCAATCCTCTGGCCTCACACTCCTTAGCCAACTTGATATTTGTCAGCTTGCTAAAATCTTCTGATGACATCCTTGGCTGCTATCCCTGAGTATCTAACTAAAAAAATAAAACTGTGGTGGATTGAAATTCTGAATGTTTACCTTGTGGCTGTCAAGACTGCACACCATAATGACAGCTACCCACAGACTACTGAGATCCAATTAAAATCCCACACTGCTGGCAACAATAAATTTGATGTCTAGCTATATCCCACCAGACTGCCACCAATTAATGCGATGTCTGGCTATATCCCACTGGACTACCAACAATTAATATGATGTCCCTCACTATCCTGGGTCAGTAGCTAAGGAGCCTCAGTCCTCACTATTGACTCCAGTATGAGACTGTCTCTTAAACAGAAGTAATATTTCACAATTCTCCCCTAAGAGCACAACAGGAACACACTCTGTTTTTCTGGGACTGGACTATATACCTCTGTCCACCCCAAATGTATTCCCTTATTATACACTTCAGAGCAATGTGTTCCAGTTTAAGACCTCTGAAACACTCAAAGTAAATTTAAATCTCACACATCCAAACACTTCTTGGAAAGCCTGACTCAGATTTCCAGCTGTGTCCCTTCCCCAAAATAATACTATAATGCTGCCACCAATCAGAGTGTCTTCATGCCCTTCTGAAGCAGTGTCCAGTTATGAAATTAAATATCAAAATAAATGATAGCTATGACCAATAGAGACCAGGTCTTTGAGGTGACCTGATAAGTATCAAACCGGTATAAGCACTCTTTAATCTCTAAAGAAAAACACTGATTTTCAGCCACAATGTAGAGTAATGAAAAACATTTAATAATAAGTAAAATGATTACAAGATTGTAAATCAATAACTTTAAATAAACACCAGAAGTCAATCACCAGAAATGTAAAATTAAACTGCATGATAAGAGTCCATTATTCTAGAAAAACTATGATTGCCTAATCTAACTAAAGAATACTGTCATTGATCTAATCTAACACATAACAGCAAGGCAAAAGGCAGGCTTACTGCTTTTGGTGAGTTCTCTTTCATTGGGTATCTACTGGCTGTACAACACTGTAACTGACTGTACTTAAAAAACTGCTCAGCACTTTACAAACTGCAGTCTCCACTATCTTATTATAAAATTAACAGCCAGCCAGCTGTTTGCAAAAAGGTATTTTCTGTCAATCAGCTCTATAAATAATCACTTAGCAGTCAGGAACATTCTAATGACACCACTCACAATTTAGCTGATTCTCCGCAAAACTTTAGAATTTCCCTCTCAAACATGCACAATTAGAAATGCATCAGAAACTGACAGATTCTCTAAACATTCTGTATAAAAAGGGAAAAACTGAACATTTTAAAACTTATTTACATTTTCACAAGTAGACATGCTGGCATACAATACAAGTTAATCTGCAGATGACAGTGTTTTCAGTTTCTTCACTTCTGCAATGTGTGGTGAAAAGTGGTATCATATGTACTCTTGATGAAATGCTTTTTAGTGATGTTATTGAAATGAGGAATGTCTTTTAACAGATACTTCAAACTGAGTGTGGGAATGTAGAGCTTCAGGTCTGCAAGCACCTTAGTCAAATTGGCTGTCTGTGTAGGAATGAACATAAAACCTTTGGCCAATACAGGAAGATAGTGCTGTCCCAGTGAAAATGTAATTAAGTTGACAATATCCTTAGTATCAGTCAATTTCTTCTTGTCACCTTACCTTTCCCCTTCCCCTCACTTTGGTTTGCCATTGAGGATGTTGTTGTGGGTGGATTCAAGGTAAAAGGGGCAGGGGACAAAACCGGAGGTTGGTCAGGATTTGGTGTTTGAATGGAATAGCGATGGTTAGCAAACTGCTCGTTCCAAACAATGTTACCAGAATGAGTATTAGTAGCTGTAACAGCAGGTTGTTTGTTGAATTTGTCACAACACTGATTTTTCTTATGTGAGAAATAAGCAGTGCCCAAATGATAAGCTTCTGCATCTCTTAAAAGCTTTTTGCGCTTCTTGTTAATGATAGTAGATGCCAATCTGCTTGTCTGGCACTAATGCCATAATATAAACCACAAAATTGTAAAAGGTGGACATTGTTCTTAATGTAGTAATTCAATTTTGTGATGTTGAATTCAAGTAACTTAATTTTGTTTATATACTCCTCTACTAGAAGTCTCATCATTGCTACCCTGGTGTTGTTAAACAGTTTAACCAGGTCATCAAAAGGTTTATCTCCAGGAGAAACTCTGTTTGGAAATTTACAAAACTCTTAGACCAAGTGGAACTTGTTCTGTTTTAATACTCTTGTAAGTAATGTACCTCGTACTGTAAACATTTCATCTTAAGAATCATCCTTTCTAGACAATAAATGTAATTTTTATAATAACTGGGATTATCACTAACAAAACCATCAATATTGAATGTAGTGTCTGAAATAAAAGTTTGTGGCACTTCTAAGTTAATAAAAGGATTAGAAACCTTAGTTTTAAGGTCTCTTATATCTGTGCTTGTACCTGTAACATCTGCAGCTGGATTGTAAGCCTTAGATGAGCATAAAGAGTCAAATTTCCTGCTTACATTATGCAGCGAATTGCTGTTTTCTGCCTTGCTGGTTTTCTTCCTGTTCATTTCCATCTCCCAAGTCTAGATTCAAGTTCAGTTTCACAGTACTTCTGATTATTCTGGTAAACCCTTGTGCTTTTCTCTGTCTCTTAAGCATTTTCCTTTGGAACAGTGGAAAAGGGTTCACTGGACAAGTCTCTGTGCTTTATTATAAGTAGAATGAGAAGCAGAGTCCCCTTATACATGGTGGCTCATTTTTTGTTGGACAGACTTTTGCATTTCCTCCTTAGCCTGTTCATCAAAAAATGACTTTGATCCTCCAGGAAAAATATTCTGAAGACAGCTGAATACAACAGCTTGAATCTCACAACTGCCTCCCGACATTCCCTGAATACTGGGATAAATTTGTTTCTCTTCTGACTTGCGTACAGTGAATAATCATTTTCCACAAACACTCTTCTGTCTTCAACTTTTAATACTTTGTCCTTTTGCCACAGTTTTGCCAGGATCAACTCTTTCTGCTGGTAGATTTGCATCTTTACTAATAAAGGTCATGACTGTTTTTCATGGCCAGATTTGGAGCACACACAATGTGCCCTTTCAATTAATATCTCACGCTGTGGAATACCAATTTTTTTTTGCCTTCAAAAAATTAATGCAGTCATTTCTTTCTAGTTTCTCTAGTACAGAAAAAAAATTCAGATTTTCCCTACATGCTCTTTCCTGTATCATTTTTGAGACATCTCTTCTTCAGCAGACTCATACTCGGCCAGCCTTTTCTTCATTTTGATCTCTGATTTTTGCAGTTTTATCAGGTCATCTGAATATCTGTTTAAAGCTTCTTCTATATTCTTCAGCCTTTTTGTTTGAGTTTATATACTACCTCAGTGTTTTCTCTTTATCTTAATTAGATCTGAGCACATTTGACTTATGTTTCCTCTAGATTACTGGAAGCCATGTATTGCACCAAAGCTAGAGCTTTAACTCCTTTTTGCTGAACAGCTGCAGATACTTCCAGTCAGCATTTTCTCTTCATCTTTTTTTTACTGTTTTTAGTTGTTTTTCTTTCAGGTTGTCTTAGTTTATCCTTTGCAGGCATCCAGGCAATGTACTCACTAGTCATTAACGGAAGTTTATTCAAGCTGATAATATCAATGGCTGTTGTTTCTCAGTTTCTGGTCTCACACTGGGAGAGATGACTAAGCTTTCGATCAGTGTGCAGCCATCTTGGAAGTCCCTAATTTAGGCTTTTGATCCTTCTTGTAAACTAGTTTCATGTAAGAAATAAGGGATTCATCCTTTCTTGAAGTGATTCAAGATTCTGAATATCAACAGGAAGATGCCGGGATGGATGCAGTCAGATTTCTGATTCAGGCTAATTGAGTTCAGTTTTTGATTCTCCCTGTGGAGGTTTCTCTTTCTGTGATACTATTGCTAGAATGTACCAGTGTTTTCAGGGGAGAACACTGAGGTTTATCAATCTTTCAGAAAATACTGTGCGTTGTTACATAAGGATTTTCCACGACCTACACCTATTCCTCCTCTTCCGTCTGCTTTAGAGGTGAACATGACTTCCTGCAATTTTCTTGATAGTCAGCCAGCTGCCCCTAAAAAAGTCAGATAGGATGTATAAAGTTCCTTAGTCTTTTAAACTTTCATACACTATTAAAAATAAAAATATCAGCCGAAACAACTGACGACAGTGAAACCAAGTAAAATACTTCAGTCCTTTATTGATGCAACTGTGAGTTAACTGCTTTTGTTCCCACTGAAATGGAACTTCATCAGAACTAATTTGTTCAAACCACAACCTAAATTTAATTTGCATTCACCTCATCACATGACCCAATTCAAATGAATAATTAACATCTGACCTTTGTTAAAAATGTATAACATAAAACTTTTCTATATAAAACAACTCTATCCATATTGTATTATATACTAACAACTATCATATATCCCTCTCCATTACCAACTGTATTTCATTCATTTTATAAACTAATCACAAATATGATCCAACAGCTGTAGCTTTAGTTTATCCCATTGTTTCTAAGCACTTAATAAACTTCAGTCCTGCTATTAAGTAATACTCCACAACTGGGTGTGGGTATATTAGGATTTACCCACAGTATAGGGAAAAAAGTATACTTCTGCAGCTTTGATTTCTAGAGTTTTGTATTGTCAGGCTCATATATGTAAGTTTGTTTTGACAAATTTTGTAAGTATGAGGAATGTTTTATCTGCAATTTCTTCTTTTGAGGAAAATCTACTTTAAATAACTTAGTTTCTTCTATTGCATAGGTTACTACTCATTGTTTGCAGTGTGCATGACTCTGTTGATGTCCTTACATTTACTGCTGCAATAATCTTAACATATGGGATACTCTGCCATGGCAGCTTGATGTCTGGCCAGTCGACCAAAGACTGCTTTTGCTTTAAGGTACGTCAAATGTCACCCAAATATTCCTTGTGTAGTGTAGGACATAAAAGTGACATCCAGGCCTACCATAATCAGAACTTCTTTGCCGCCAGTCCAAAAGTGTCTTTTCACCATTGGTCTGTTTACCTGCATCCGTTTTCAACCAGATGAATGCATTTTTGTTCTCCAGTGACTACCTATGCCTGTTTGCTGAATTCTAGCAGTTGCAGATAAGTGCTCCATTGGAGGGTTTGTTTTTTCTTGGGTTTTTTTTGTGCTCTTTGAGGTTAATGTCATCCAGGAAGGGTAAATGTCAGTGTGGGAGACAGATTCCCCATAATGACCAACACGATAAGTATCTTTTTTGCCTAGGAGCTTCTCATGACCATACGTCTTGTTCAGTTTGTCAGGTGTTTTTTCTGAAAATCTTATGCAGTAGACTTTCTTTCCTTTCCTTGTATCTTGAGAACAAGCATATTAAGCTTCTTGGTAAAGATACAATGGAAGGAATCTCCTGCCTCAAGCATCAGTTGTTAGGGAAGAAGAAGCTGAAAAATGTACGACCAGAATCGTCCTCTGTCCAGCCTTTGCCAGGTTTTTCTCCCAAGGTCTTTACAAACCCAGAGGCTCGCCCAGCTGGATTGTCAGATTTCTCTGCCATGACCATGATGGAGGCTGGTGAGGAACTGGCTGGCAGCACATTCAGAGAGGCTTTGCAGGCATCCATCTCAGACATTCAGGGGAAACCATGGTTGATTTTTTTCCGAGGGGCATAGGGGAGTTATTCAGATTTTAGTTGGGGAAGAAGTTCCTCCTACAGTTCTTGACTGCAGTCCTGGGTCTCAGCCTTCTCATTTTTTTGGAGGGGATGTTCCCTTGAAAAAAGAAACAAAAAATGAAACATGTTCTTCTGTTCCTAAGGAGCCACAAAGTGAGTGGTAGGCCTTCACTCAGGGCCTACTTACTGATTTAATGCCCTTAAAGCTTCCTCAAGGGGTTTTGATTCCTGCTCTTCTACTCCCCTTAAAAGGCTCAGGAAAATAGAATTTTTCTGAGGATGAATCAGATTCTGATGATGACTCCCTGACTTATTCTACTCAGATTCCTTCTCCTTTGGACTATGGGTCAGAGGAGGAGGACTGTATTAGTCCTGATATTCCTTTTGAGGAAATTTTCTTTGGCGGCATACTCTTTAGGATGATGTTTTTTTTTTTTAAGTGGGATGTGCTCAGGTCTTTGATATCGATAGGAGGTACTATGAGTTGCTGCAGTTGGAATCTCCTAAACCTGTGGCTCTTCCTCCTGTTTTTGGCTGCTTTGCTGGATGCTTTTTCCAATGCCTCTCATGTGCCTGATTCTCTGTCCCCTGCTCCCAAGAAGCCTGATAGGTTTTATAGGGTGCCTGAGGATTGTTATTTTCTGTATAAATGTCCTTCTGCTGAACCCTCTGTAGTGTCTGTAGCCTCTGATAAGCCATCTCAATTGCTTCCTTCGCCCAAGTTATGGCCTTCTGGCAAGGAGAGCAGAACTATGGAAAGGCTGGGTAAGAAGGTTTGCACTTCTGCTACCCTAACTTTTAGGGCTATTAATTATCTAACCCATATGTCTAGGAATGTGTTGGCTCTTCTTTCTCAGGCCTGTCAACGTATTTCTGATTTTCCAGACTCTGAGGGTAAAACTTCTGTTCTTTCCTTACTAGGGACTTCCTCTCAAGTCATTCATCATTCTATTAAATGTAGTTATGATGCTGCAGATGCATGTTCTAGGGCTGCTGTTTTTGGTTCAGTGATGAGGAAGTATTCTTGGCTTAGGCTTCAACCTCTGCCTGATGATATTAAAGCTAGGTTGATGGATGCTTCTCTGGATTTTAAATTTTTGTTTGGGGAAGCAGCTGCTGGTTTGTTTAAATCCCTTCAGGATAAGGGTAAGGCCTTACAGGAGCTTAAACATGTCTTTGTTTCTCCTTTGCCTAAATTTTAGAGAAACTACCCCACTAAGCCTGCCTTTGTTCATAGGCAATCCCGCCATTCTACTAAAGGCAAGAAGAGTGGCAAATGGGCTCCTCCTACTAAGGCTACTCACTTTTCAGGGATTCTGAAGCCTTCCTTTCTGGACAAACCAGGTGTGGTAGGAATATCCATCTCTTCCCAGCCACATTCCTCTTTCTCTTCACCTTTTTCTCTCTCTTCCTGTTTGGCTTCAGATCACTCAGGATTCTTGAGTTCTGTCAATCATTCATCAGGGGTACTTTATGGTGTGGAAACCCCATCCTTCTTTTATGGACATTCATCAGTCTCCTTGGGAACAACTTCCCATTTTTCAAGAGGTTCTTCAAAATCTCTTGACTCAGGGTATTTTCAGTAGGTGCCTGTGTCCCAAAGGGGGAGAGGGTTCTACTCCAGACTGTTTCTAGTGCCCAGAAAAGAGGACACTTGGAGACCTATTCTGAACATCTCTCATCTAAACACTTTTATAAAAGTGCCTTCCTTTCAGATGTTGTCCCTTCAGATTGTGTTTCCTGTCTTGCTTCCTCAGGCCTATATGGTATCTCTGGATCTCAAGGATGCTTATCTCTGTATTCTGATCCATCATTTTTAAGGAAACTTTTGCGTTTCTCTGTTGCTTTCTCGCATTTTCAGTTCTCTACTTTGCTCTTTGCCCTTTCTATTGCCCCAAGGGTTCTCACCAAATGCCTTGCTCCTGTGATTGTTTTTTTGCAGGCTTCAAGGGATCCAAATTTTTCTTTACTTAAATGACCTGCTGATTCAGACATCCTCTCCAGAGATCCTTTTGCAAAATCTTCATTTTGCCATTTCCCTTCCTCACACCCTGAGGTTCACTATAAAATTTCAAAAAGAATTCCCTGACTCCTTTTCAGGATCATGTTTTCCTGGGTTGCAGGATTCAGCTGGTGCCAGTGCTTGCATCCCTGCCTCCTCCAAAGGCCTTAACTCTCAGTTCTTTTTTTCACACTTTTCTTTGTCCTCTGGCTTCCATTACCACTAGGGCATTTCTGAGAGCTTACATGGCATCCACCATTCTGATGCTCCCTCTGGCCAAACTTCACATGAGAAAGTTTTTCTGAATTCACCTTGGTTTCAACATGCACATTAGATTTTGTAGTTCCTCTTCTTCCTTGCCTCAGACAGAAACTTTTCTGGTGGATTTAGCAGTTGTCTCTGAATTCAGGGATCCCTTTTCATCCCTCTCTTCCCGCTCAGGAATTGTTCACAGGCACTTCAGACATGGGATAGGGGTGACATTTGGCTCCCTAAAGGTATAGGGGGCATGGTTGTCTCGTCAGCAGAAGGAGCACATCAGTGTCAAAGAAAAGAGAGCTCTTCTGCTGGCTCTTCAGGTCTTTCATCCTCTTTTTTTCTCCAGGGCCTCTCAAGGTGTTCACAGACAATACCACAGTGAAGTGGTATATCAACAAACAGGGAGGAATGAGATCTTATCTTCTTTACTGGTTGGCACTTCTGAAGTTTTGCGGAGAATCAGCTAAACTGTGAGTGGTGTCATTAGAATGTTCCTGAATTGCTGTCAAGTATCAAGTAACTATTCAGGCAGTTTATATCCTTTCTGGTCAGAGCATTGTGGCAGACACTCTGAGCAAGTCCTTAACTCAGTTCCATGAATGGATACTTCACGGGGATGTGTTTCTGGACATTATCCAGCAGTGGGGTACTCCTCAAGTGGATCTTTTTGCCTCTCCTCTGAAAAGACAACTTCCTCTGTTTTGTGCCAGAATTCCAGGTCCTGCGGTCTGGATGGTGGATGCACTCTCATTTTCTTGGAAGGGGATGTTTTCTTATGCATTCTCTCCCCTTTCTCTCATTTTGAAAGTCCTTTTCAAAACTCCCTTTTGGCTGCAACAGCACCGGTTCCCTCTATTTCTGCATCTAGCCAGGGGCAATCATCATAAGTTACCTCACATGGTGGATCTAATCACACAAGACAAGGGATCTCTCATCCATCTCCACCTGTCCATGCTTCATCTGACACTGTGGATGACAGGATTTTGATTCCTCATAGACACCTTTTTTCTGAGGATGTGCTGCAAGTCCTGCAGGAGGCCAGGAAACCTACTACTAGTAAATCCTACTTATCCAAATGGAAGAGGTTTTGTACTTGGTGTCTCTCTTGTAACCTTGACCCACTTACTATGGGTGTTCCTTTGATTCTCTCCTATTTGTGTGAGTTGCTCAATGCTGGTTTGGCCTGTTCTTCTAAGGCCCACTTATCAGCTATCTCAGCTTGCCTGTCTTTTTCTCCTCCTTTAGCTTCTAGATTTAAGGTGAAACAACGTCTTAAAGGCGTTAACTCATTAACCCCCGAGTGCCTTCTCACAGCGCCTCTGTGCTTATATCTGAGCGCAATGTGAGACGATAGTAATTGCATGCAGTTACATTCGAGTTCCTTCCACAAGCGCATCTAACTTTACAGCTGTATTGTAGCTCCACTGTGAAAAAATAAGTTGAAAAAGTGCCTGAACTTTTTCAGGTACTTTCTCAACTTACTTTTCAGTGTGGAGTTACCTGATGTTTATATTTGACTTTTCTGATAAAATCTGCTGTAAAGTCAAATAACCTCAGTAAGACAATTCTCCACGGACTGCAAGAAACAAGTGGTGGCAGCCAATCCATTTCCAGAGAGTAGAGGATGAGTTGTGTATAGCAAGTGCTAGCTCATGATATTTACTTGCTGCCACTGTGCAGAGTCTGTATTTCTCCCTATGTTTGGGTCTTTGTCCCCCCTATCCATTATTTCCAGCTTTCTCAAGATATATTGTGGTGAAAGTTTGAGAGCTATGCTTGCCTCGGTAATTTCTAATGGTGTGTATGTGTGTGTGTGTGTGTGTGCGTGTGTGCGTGTGTCTGTGTGTGTGTGTGTGTGTGTGTGTGTGTGTGTGTGTGTGTGTGTGTGTGTGTGTGTGTGTGTGTGTGTGTGTGTGTGTGTGTATTAGTCATTGATACGGGTTGCAAAAGCTGGAACCATGACTGTAAGGTATTGTAAAAAGAAAAAAACATTGTACATGGCATCGACATTGGGAACAGCAGACTGGCAGCAATAACATTCACACAGATTACTGCCCACCTCCAGAAAAAGGCAGGAATTAAATTACTTACTATACCCCTTTACAAAGAATACAAAAAAATACAGATGTTTACTTGATAATGCACTCAAAACATGAAACAATCTTCAACGTCAGACAGCAAAGTCTGCAACTAAAGAACTAAAATAACATTTTACACTTACTTAACATATCTGCTGAAAGAGTACTAGATAATCATACTGTAAAATACTAAAGGAAATACATAATAAAACAAGTCTTACCATCCATAATCTCTCACACACTATTCAACCTAGCATCACTACTACTCGCCGTAGTTACTCATTTTCTTCACTACCCTGAAATGATTGTTGTTACATAAATGTGGGTGTACTACAGGGGTCACGTACACTGTATAGTACAAACCTTTGAATTGAAGATGGTGTATGGGTAAAAAAAAATCACTTGTTTTTATTTTTGACACGATCCACGTTCAAGACATACTGACTCTACACTTTTCGTAAATCCCAGCTTTTGTCTTAAGTCCTTAATCAAACATTATTATACACTAGTTATACTAGTTACTATGTATTGTTCGAATTTATGGGCCCGCTGTAAGGTAAGTGGATAAATGAAAATATTGGCGTTCTTCAGTTGGTCGCAAGCTAGCTAGGTGCGTTGTGATTGGACTAAAAGAGAGAGGTGGAAAAAAAATGAACGCTTGGGGCTGTTTACAAAATCAAAAAAAGGGTGGTATTTTAGCTTGAAAATTTGCCAATAATTAGCAACATATTACATATTCGGATGTGAGCTTTTAGTTGAGATTACGTGGTGATGTTTACAATTTAACTGAAAACATCACTGCCTTTAAGAAAATGAAGTTCCTCGTGTCTGAGCTCCTTTTTCAGTTTTTCAGTGTTCCATCTGGACTGTTTGCAGGCTGGAGAGTATTTACAGAATGTTTAGCAACAGTTTTTCTCCCTAACTGTGTGTGCGTGCACATTATGCATATGTAATACACACATAAATATTTATATATAATTATATACTAAACAAACCAGCAGATCAAAACGACTGATCGCAAAACATAACAATTTCAATTTATGATTGGTTAACCATAACCTTACCACTAACTTTAGACAAGGTTTGAATAGTAAAAGTGATATAAAAAGACTTTCTACTTTTCACTAATTCCTGTTTAAACTGAGTTTATTTCTAAAGTTCATTCTTTAATGGTGTATATGTTGATTTGAAAGAGTTAAAACATCTTTTAAATTGATGTTCATGTTAAGTCGCAGCAGAGTCTACCTAATTTTGCATTATTTACTAATATTTTTACTAGCTGTCTTGCCTGCAGCCTTTGTTTACTAGTGTTTGTCTGTTAGTAAAATTCCTTTGCAGGATATGTTCACAAACATGCCTGCAGAATTGGAAGCTAATCCTGGGTTGCAGCATGAATTGTGTTTTTTTTTAACTCAGCTAACAAGTTTATTGGCAACATTTCTGACACCATTTTACTATTTTATACTAACCAGTGTCTGCTTTGATGTTGATGCTGCTGGCTGTCTACCAGTGTAATTGTGCAAGACACCTAGCTATAACAATGCTTTGAAGAGAGGTCACCAGTAAAGTTGATCACATTTCAGTCCCTTGATATTACTGGGACCTATGATTGAGTACAATGCCCCATTAGCGAGAGGCCACAAAGTTCCTCACCAAAAGGATAAAGGGTCTCAAACATCTGTCCTATGCTGCCCGACTGAAAGAACTCCAGCTCTATTCCTCAGAGGTGACCTTTGCCTAAGATACAAGGCCATGTCAACCCAGATTTGATGAATATGCTTCACCTCAAAAAATCTAGATCCGTCAGAGCCACAAGGGCGGAGACTTAAACCTCGACACGGCTATTAATAGGACGCTGGAGGGATAGATTCATCACCCAAAGACTCCCTATGCTGTGGAATAAAATCCCGGTATATGTGAGGCAGAGCACTCTGGCCTTGTTCAAGAGAAATCTTGACCAATGGATGGGAGATCGCAGATATACCCCAGGGATTACCTCAGTGTCACTGCTCAACAGAGGCACAGCAAAATAATGGGTATAGTTCCCCATACTAAAGGGTAGCCACAAAACTATGGGCTAGGCTTGTAAATGCCCTCGGGCAGATAGCCTAGTATGAACCTATGAACCTATGAACCTATGAATCTACACAACTGTGCCTTCTGTTAGTAGTACTGTTCATTGTGCTAAATGCTTTCACTAGTTTAGCTTGGTAGTTCTTTGTTTTTACTTGGATTTGGTTACCACAAGCACAACTGTCCTTACCTATATTCCTTCTAGCCTCAATAGTCTGAAGAAATTACAGGCCAGTCCCATGTTTATGGAACCTTGTGCCATTTGTATAAGTAAATTCTTAGGTATAAGGCCATGAGTTTATATGTATAATATGGTGTGGTTTTGTTTACTCTTGGAACAGTCTGAAATAAAGGCTGACTGAACTGGCAGTATTTACTTGCCTTATTTCATTTGTGTTTTCAAATACCAGATGTTACAAAGCCAATCTTCTATTGGACGCATATGCTTTGATGTTAAGTTGTCTATCTCGCCTACGTTTCTTGCTTGTTGGGATTGGAGCCGATCCTCGGCTCCGACTCGGCCATCTTCTATAGCTCGAGAGCTGTTTACTGCCTCAAGGCTACCCCTTATCCCACGATGCCTAGCGCTAGCTATCCAGATCTCGTTTGCCGCTTCAGCTGCGAGATTCGTTGTTACTGGCTCAGGCTCGTATAAGTTTTATTCTACTACTTTTTCTATCAGATTAGGGTTCTTTTTTGATAGTTTATAGTTTTTTCAACATAGTCGTTAATTAGTTTGTTGTTGTATTAGTGTAATTGTAGTTTTCCCTTAGAATTCGTTTAAGTTAGAGAGTTCTTCCCCTCCCCCCCTTCCTATCACTCTTGTAGGTAGCGTTTTAGTTTAAGCTTTCCTTATTTTTACCTCCTAGGTAGCCATTTAAGTTAGAGGCTTCCTAGTTTAAAAAAAAAAAAAAAAAAAAAAAAACGTCTTAACTGTAGTATATTGTGTTTTTGATTAGTGTCTGTTAGTTTTTTGCTGTTCGGCTCTTTGGCCAAAAAAATTTTTCTACTTGGATATGTCTAAAGAATCCAAGGTGTCTGGATTCAAGAAGTGTGACTCATGCTGTCAGAAAATGTCTCTGACAGATGGGCACACTTCTTGCGTCTATTGCTTAGGTGCAGTGCACCTGCAGGACTCTTGTTCTGTATGCCATGCATTCAGCCCAAGGGTTCTGCAGGAGTGCAAAAATAAGCTTAATTTGAAGGGTCTTCTTAAGCCCCAGGATTCACCAGCCAAGACTCAGCCGGTGAAATCTCCTAAACTGACCAAATCGTCGGCTCCCAGCTTGGAGCCGTCATTGGCCCAAGCCTTACCTACTACTTTGGTTCCGGCTGGAACCGAGGAGACTGCCTCCCCGTCGGCTCCACCAGTACCTTCGGAGCCATTGTGGACCCACAAGAGACCGAGGTCCCCTTCTCTAGAGTCTATACATTCAGCTCCTCGGTCTCCCCTGTTGCAGAGTGACCGCAGTCACAGATCCTCCCACTCTTCTCGGTCCTCTAGACTCTCGGATCATGACATGAAGAGAGTGGTCAGTAGGTTGTTGAAATCGCAGGCACTGGCCAAAATGCTATCCAGCCCTCCTCAACAGGTGTCGGCTCCGTCGACTCCATTGAGCTTGGAGCCAGAGTTTGTTGGGGTTTGAATCATGGAACCGTCGGCACCGATAAAGATTTCCCCTTCAGTTCCATTGTAGTCTCCAATTCCCTCAATGGTGCATTCCGTCGAGAGATCTGGGCACCAAGACTCCCTCGGCAGCTCCGAGGGGGCGAGCGGCATCAGACCCTTGTCCGACCCCATTCTCCATCTCGGAGCATTGGCGCAAGTGAGCTCGGCTCCTACATCAGCCTCGGAGCCATCTCCCTCAGTGCGGAGGAGGATTCCAGTTTCCTCAGAATTGGAGCCTTCTTTGCATCGTGGCAGGGATGCCTTCAATGTCATGAGGAGTGTACTGGCCTCTGAGTCAGCTCCACATTCGACCCCATTGGCTCCGTCCCCTGTAGTGCCTGCATCAACCTCTGTCCCTGCTCCAGACCCCAAGCGTGGGGAACCGGTGCTCCAGAGCACCCCATTGGGTGTTTCCTCTTCTTCCGAGGCTTCCCCTGATCATTCAGAGGAGGCCCCTTGGAAGAGGAAGTGCAAGAAGAAGCACATTGACTCCCCTGAGTCTGTCACTTCGGATACAGATTTGGATGAATTGGAAGGGTCTCCGAGATCCCCTCTGAAGATGTTTCCTTTTCGGACATCCTAGAAATACTTAAGCAGAGGGGGAATTGGACTGCCCTAGCCCCTACCGAGGACAAATCTGTATTCCTGGATGCGCTCAGTTCCCGACCTTCCACCTCCTGGGTTTCTCTGCCCTTCGATCCACTAATGTCAGTGGTGGCTCGAAGGGCTTGGTCAGCCCCGGATACAGTGGAACCAACCCCGAGGAGACCCAGCAAGTTTATCACTGCACCCCCTGATAAACAGTTCCTTACCAAGGGTGTTCCCGTAGATGCCATGGTAGTAGCAGCAGCCACTAAAAAGGAGTTAGCGGAAACTTCTTCCTCTGTCCATCCTCCTAGCAAGGAGTCTAGGACCATGGATAGATACGGGAAGCGTATGTTTGCTTCAGCGACATTTTCCATGAGGTCGCTGAATTACTTATGACATTTTACCAGGCTTCAGAGGGATCTCCTGAAAGAGTGTGGAGATACCTTCCAGGATCCATCAGCTGAAGGGGCTCGAGCTAAAGTGGCTTCTCAGCTGGCGACCCTTAATTTGGTAGTTAACTCCTCCATGAGGCTCATTTCCTATGCAGCCGATGGTGCGAGTAGAGCTGCAGATACAGGCGTGGCCCTCAGGAGACACACATGGATGCGGCTATGTAATTTTGCAGAACCTTTTAGAGTGTCGTTCACAAACACTCCCTTTGACGGTTCATTTCTCTTTGGACCACAGGTGAAAGACACTCTCACTAGGTGTGAACAGGAAGGCAAGATTCTCTCTGCCATGGGAGTCCATTATTCCACTCCTTTCAGACCATATCCCAAAGGTCAGAAGAGTGGTAAAATGTGGTTTCGGAAATCCCAGAGAGCCTCGCCTGATACACAGTGATTTTTCCTCCAGGGGCAGAAGAGGAAACAACAACAACAGATGCCACCCTCAGGGCAGAGGGAGGGTCCGCACAACCAGGGCAGCAGAGAATCCTTCTCTGGCAAGCCCTTCCAGCATCCCTGAAGGGTTGCCCAGCTGCCCGCCTCTGGAGGCAGTTGGGAGAAGACTTTCACTGTACCCAAAAGCCTGGCAAAACATAACGCGAGACAAATGGGTACACTCAATCATATCCGGAGGCTATATAATTCTCTTCTTGCAACCTCCCTTACTGTCAAGCAAATCCCTTCCAGATGTTCCACCCAATCTGAGCGCCCAAGCAGTCATAGAAATTTCAAGACTGCTAGAAAAAAAGAGTCATCCAGGAAGTTCCGGCAGACCAAATCAGATCCGGAACTTACTCAAGGTTGTTTTTCGTACCAAAAAAGACAGGGGACTGATGACCAATATTAGATCTGAGCAGACTAAACAAGTCTGTTCAAAGAACAAGGTTTCAGACAGTCACGCTACAGTCTATTCTACCCTTTTTGGGTCAGGACAATTGGATGTGCTCAATAGATCTTCAGGATGTGTACTATCACATCAAAATGGACAGGCACTCCAGGAGATTCCTTTGCTTCCGGCTGGGAGCCAGTCATTATCAGTTCAGAGCTCTGCCCTTTGGTCTCACCACAGCCCCCAGGGTGTTCACCAAATGCATGGCAGTGGTCACGGCTCACCTGAGGCGCCAAGGATTCCAGGTGTTTCCTTATCTAGACAACTGGCTCCTTATTGCTGCTACCAGACATCAACTCTTTCAAGCCAGGGACTATACAATTACAATTTGTGCCGAGCTAGGCATTACTATAAATTTCAAAAAATCTGCCTTGTTGCCTTGTCCATCTATTATCTATATAGGAACAGATTTAGATACAAGAAGTATGTCTGCAAGGCTACCTCCAGACAGGGTGGCCACGATTCGGCAGCAAGTTCATAGCCTCATGCAATGCAGAAGGGTACAAGTCAGGTTGGTCCTTCAAACTCTGGGTTCTATGGCAGCGGCAATTCTTCTGATACCTCTGGCCTGTTTTCACATGAGAATCCTTCAGTAGCTTCTCTTCACACAGTGGTCCTTTCAACAGTTCCCCATGTCTCACATGATCATGATTACAGAAACATGCAAAAGACACCTTTCCTGGTGGATGGTCTCCCCACTAGTGTCTCAGGGCAGACCATTCATATAGTCCCCTCCGGTTGCCACATTGACCATGGTTGCCTCACTGACTGGGTGGGTAAGGGCATTATCAGGGCAGGACAGTCCAAGGCACTTGGCAGCCTCACGAGTACCATCTGCACATAAATGTCTTAGAGATGAGAGCTGTGCTCCTAGCGTTGCAAGCACTTCAGTACTCCCTCCCTTCCAGGACCATTGCAATTCAAATGGACAACATGTCAGTAGTGTGGTGCATCAGCAAGCAGGGCAGAACCAGGTCCTACCCCCTATGTCGAGAAGCACTCAGACTCTGGCAGTGGGCGATTTCCTCCCATTGATTTCTGATTGCGATGCACATCCCTGGGAAGTTCAACGTCATAGCAGACAGGCTCAGTAGAGCTATTCTCATGCCTGACGAGTGGTCTCTGAATCAGGTAGTTGCGGATCGGATCTTCCGCAAATGGGGACAGCCTTGCTGCGATCTGTTTGCCATCCCCTTCAACACCAAATGCAGCAACTACTTCTCCCTTTTACTGCTTCCCAGTCACCCTCCCAGAGATGCTCTAGTCCACTATTGGCCTCAGGGACTTTTTTATGCCTTCCCGCCGTTCCCTCTTATACCCAAACTCATACAGAAAGCTATATTGTTGGGTTGCAAAATGATCCTCATTGCTTTCTACTGGCCTTCTTAGATTTGGTTTCTGTTTCTGCACCGTTACCTCCTCGAGCAGCCCTGGACTCTGGATCCTATTCCAGACCTGCTGATTCATCAATCAGGAGAGCAGCATCAATCCCTCCAAACACTCCAGCTCACAGCTTGGTTGATCCAATTCCAACCCTAGCCAGGCTTCCCAGCATCTCCCCGGCTGTGCGTGAGATTATTGTCTCCTCTCACAAATCTGCTACTAGGAAGACATATGCTAGCAAATGGAAATGTTTCTCTTGTTGGGCAGAGGCTAGGAGCATAGATCTCTTTTCAGCCCCAGTTCACGAAATCTTGGAGTTCCTAACAGAGCTTTTACATTCTGGGTCTGCTTCTGCCACAATCAGGGTTCAACTAGCGGCCATCTCTAACTTTCATGTTGGGTTTTCTAATCTAAACTTTATGTCTCATAAGCTGTGTAAAGCTTTTCTCAGAGGGACTACTCTCCTTAGACCCCCAATGAGAGATTCCCCTCCTCCTTGAGACCTTAATTTGGTACTATCCTCCTTGATTATGCCCTCTTTTGAACCAGCAGCATCCTTCTCCTTTAAATTTCTATCTTGGAAAACTCTCTTTCTGGTAGCTATTACCTCAGCCAGATGTGTCTAGGACCTTCAAGCACTAAGTGTCCGTCCTCCGTACTTATTTTTTCATAAGGACAGGGTTGCTCTGAGAACTAATCCCTCCTTCATTCCCAAAGCCTGCTCAGAAAATAATCTAAACCAATCCATAGACCTTCCAGTGTTTTTCCATAACTACACCAACAAGGCAGAATACAAATTACACCTTTTGTATGTTCATAGACAACTGCATTTTTACCTGCATAGAACGAAGGATATAAGAAAGTCGGATCAACTTTTCCTTTCCTATACTAGGGGCAAACAGGGTCTCCCACTCTCCAAAGTGACCCTGTCCAGGTGGTTGTCTCACATTATTACCTTCATCTATCAACTAAGAAACAAAGAATTGTCTACCAAACCGAAAGGTCATTCTACTAGGGCTTTGGCCACGTCTGTAGCCTTCCAGTCTAGGTTGCCCATGGACTCTATCTGTGCCGCTGCCACGTGGGCAAATCCTCATACCTTTATTTCTCATTACAAGTTAGACATGGTCTCCAGGAATAGAGCTAACTTTGGTTCCACTGTTCTGAAAAGAGTCTGTTCCAATGAGCCACCCAGTATCATAGGTGCTAGGGACGCTGTCCCAACAAGCAAGAAACAAAGGCGAGATAGACAACTTAACATAAAGAAGTTATGTACCTACCATAATGTTCCATGTTAGATGTCTTCATCTCGCCTTCTTTCTTGCGTCCCCCCCTCCATCCCCCTGTCCTATTGGACTGAGAGGAGTTCAGGTTTCACTGGCTGAGTGTTCTCTGGTTTGTTTCCTCTACTGACTTTTGACAGGTATGCTCAACCTGTAAGTTTGGACAGGTTGATTCTTTGGCTATGTCTGGGGTTAGCTATTACAAACAAGATCTGGGTAGCTAGCGCTAGGCATCATGGGATAAGGAGTAGCCTCGAGCCAGTAAACAGCTCTTGAGCTATAGAAGATGGCCGAGTTGGAGCCGAGGATCGGCTCCGATCCCAACAAGCAAGAAAGAAGGCGAGATGAAGACAACTAACATGGAACATTATGGTAGGTACATAACTTCTTTTTATATTTTATGCTTAATGTACTTTACTGAAGAACCTCTCATCCATTTATCGTGCTTACTCTTTTCAGGGCTTACTTTGAATGATTTTCTTCTTTTTTCTTCTGTTACTGTTGTCAGTTAATCTTCTACCTCCAGAACCTGTTCTCCCTCTACTATTATGTTGTCTTATGAATCTTCCTTGCATATGCCAGATTGACTGTTTACTGCTGTCACTCAAAATGAGCACAAAACTACCAGATGTGCAAAACATAATGCGATTTTACCTGTATTTGTGGGTTACTGCAGTAATATGGCGAGACAGGTTGGCATGTACCTTCACAAGTGATTTTTCCTTTTTTTCCCTTAAACTCTGTCCTAGGATCAACCAGTAATTTATTTGGATCATTTTTTTAAATAAAATGACTACTCTGATCCTCTTTTCTGCAAAAACATTTGCATTTTCTTCAGGAATTTTCCCTTCCTTATACAGATGCTTTCTGTGCAGTTTTGTCTGGAAACTCAAAGTATCCTTATTGAACTGCTTTTCGGGATGCGGCTGTTTTGAGTCTACTCCATACTCTGTCAAACCTCTGTATTTAAAATTTAGTCATCTGGTAATAAATAGCAAGTATACTGTTACTAGGAATATATGAACAGTACTAGGCAAGCATTCAGAGGAACTGCAATATTCCCAACCAGATACACCCATAAATTTACATGCTTTAAAGTTTTTGTTACCTTTTTTAAATACTTAAGCACTGACCTCCCAAATCAAGCAGGACCATATTTGATAACAGTAATACAAAATCTGAAGTAGGCAGACTTCATTTGTCTGCAACCTGTGGGTATCGGATCCGACCTCGGATCCGAGCCGGCATTTCAAAAGCTTAGGCTCCGAGCTCCTAGCTCCTCCCTCTACCCATAATCCCTTGCCAAGCCCTGACTGACCTCAGATTTCGTTTGCCGCTTTCAAGTTGCGACGGATTCCTTGAGCTCCTAGTGCAGATAAGTTTTCTGACAGGAAAATTTTGAAAAACTTTAACTTTTTTAATTTAATTAGTTAGAAGTGTTTGTGTTAGGCTTTCCTCTCTCTATCTTTTAATTTTTCTCGGGTTTTGCGTGGTTTGTGTGTGTGTGTGTGTGTGTTTTAGGCCTATTAGGGCTTAACATGTCTGAAGCCCATAAGGCAGTATTCTCTAAATGTACAGTGTGGCCATAAGCTGTCCCCAGCGGATGGCCACACTTTCTTGGTTCTTGGGGTTGAACACCTGTCATCTGGTTGTACCATTTGTGCAGGGTTCAACCCCGAGCTTTGAGGGAGCGGAGGTCGGCTGGTTCTGGCGGGACTTCTCCTCCAGATACCGCTTGACTTCTGCCCTTCTACACAGCAAACAGTTGCTGTGGGCTCTCCTCCACCGGCTGGGACTCAACCTCCCTCTAAGATGCCGGAGGAGAGAGAGTCTTCTAGGAGAGAAAGAAGGAGAGGCACAGGAGAGGCACCACAAACGGAGGCTGAAACCTCTAGTTCGGCTCCTCCATCCAAGCGGGCCTCTCCTGTGCCTTCTAGCTTCCTCCTCCTCGGCTCCACTCCCTCGGTTCTCTCCTGGGCCGAGGAGGAGGAGGCTAGCCCTTCAGCGAGGTCCAAGGCGGCTCTCTAGATCCGCTTGGTGGCCTCGACTAGATCGACCTTCTCCATGAGTGAAGCAGACATGGACCGGATGATGAGGAAATTCATCCAGGCCCAAATGCAAATGGAGTGCTCCTAGCCCCCATCCGGGAGGGGCTTGACCCTTTTCGCCCCTTGGCTCCTTCTCCGACCCACACCATGGGTTGAGCTGTCGGCGCCGGGCAGAGTTGGATCCGGGGTGGGTCGGATCCGATAGGTCGGCGCACTCGGATCCGTCCCATCCCTTGAGTGCTTGGTGCCGGACCCGACCTCGGAGCCGAGGACCGAGCCTCGGATCCGAGGGAGCTGGTGTGTCTTGGCTCCGTCTAGGTCAGAGCACACGGTCTCGGATCCACGGTCCGGCTCTGGCTCCGATCCGTCGTCGGATCTGAGTGGGGGTCGGCTCTCGGGTTTAGAAGCTGGCTCCCCTCGGCCTTCGGCGTAGTGGAAAGGGCACTGTTGAGGACTTCCGGACCCCGGTCCCTGCCACAGCTCCATCCGCACTCCCTTGCAGTTGGGCCAGGCTCCCACCAGCTGGTCCCAGGGACAGCCGCCTCGATGTCCCAAGTAGTTCCCTTGGAACATCCAGCTGAAGAGTACTCCTCGGACAGCCCCGAAGAAGTACCTCGGGCGTAAGTGCAAAGGAGGCACATGGACTCCCGAGTCCGTTACAAGACACAGACTTGGATGAAGGGAAGGCTCCCAAGGTCACCCCTGAGGACGTCTCATTTGGAACATTATGGAAATGTTGAGGATCAGGGGGTGGTCTGCCCCAAGGCCTCCTCAGGCAGTCGGTGTTCTTGGAGGCATTCGAGGCGGCCCATCTACCTCTTGGTGTCCCCTCCTGCCGATCCTCTGGTGGACCTTATATCCATCAGAGCTTGGAAGGATCCGGACACCGTTGAGCCTGTACCCAAGCGTCCTGACCGTATCCTTTCCCCTCCGGACCGCACTCACTGGAGCAAAGGCCCCCCAGTAGATGCCATGATGATGGCTGCAGCCACTAAGAGGGAATTGGCCCAGGAGAGTCCCTCTATGCATCCTCCGGCAAGGAGTCCGCTCGATGGATCGCATTGGGAAGCGAGTTTTCAATTCAGCAACCTTCTCTTTGAGCGCTGAACTACATGGCACACGTCATCAGGATGCAGCGGGATTTGATTAAAGAATACGCTGCATCTCCCCCAGAGTCCATGTCGGGTGAGGACAAGCAGGTATACTCCACCTGAATGGCCACTCTTAGAGCAGTTTCTAACACATCTATGCGGCTGCTTTCTCACGCTACCGAGGGAGCCGCTAGAGCCAGCGGAGCAGGCCTAGTCATGAGGCGGCAGGCCTGGCTCCGCCACTGTGATTTCGCAGAGCCCTTCAAGGCGACTTTCGCGAATGCCCCCTTTGATGGTTCTGCCTTGTTTGGCAAAACTGTTCAAACATTAGTCCAGGCGAGAAGGACGGAAGACGCTGTCTGCCGGAGTCCGCTTCTCAGCTCCCCAGAGGTCCTTCTCAAGAACCAAAGGGACAGAAGAAGATGTGGTTCCGGAAGTCGCAGCAGTCCCAACCTGCTCCGGATAACCAGTCCTCCGTGGCAGAGGAGGACAGGGAGGTCGCCCTAGAGGCAGGGGCTCCTAGAAACTTTGGGTCCAGAGAACCTTTCTCTGATAGACCCACGCAGCAGCCCTGAAGGGTTGCCCGGCTGTCCGTCTCTGGAGGCAGTCGGGCGTTCGAGGCACCTAACTTCTTGGGAGTCCATCACAACAGACCGTTGGGTGCTTGGCGTGATATCCAGAGGTTATACAATTCCCCTGTACAAAGTTCCCAGATCTCGCAGCCTCCCAGATGTTCCACCCGACCAAAGGAGGCAGCAGCTATCAATCGGACAGCTGCTAGAAAAAGAGCTATCCAGTCGTCCCCAGATCAAACCGGGTCAGGGTTTTACTCCAGGTTCTTTTAGTGCCAAAGAAAACGGGGACTTAAGACCGATCTTAGATCTTTCCCTGCTGAACCTGTCAGTAACCAAGCAAAGTTCCGGATGGTCACCCTTCAATCTATACTCCCCTCTTGAGGAGAACGACTGGATATGCTCCATCGACCTCAAGGACGCGTACTACCACATTCGCATGGACAGGCGGTCCAGGAGGTTTCTTCGCTTCTGGCTGGGAGCCAGTCATTATCAGTTCAGGGTCCTTCCCTTTGGTCTCACCTCAGCCCCAGGGTGTTCACCAAGGTTCTAGCTGTTGTAGCGGGCCACCTGAGGCTCCAGGGATTACAGGTCTTTCCGTACCTGGACGACTGGCTCCTGACGGCATCATCAAGGCATCTTCTGTGCTCAGCCAGGGACTACTTCCTTCATATAGCCCCAAGGCTGGGCATCACTGTCAACTGGGAGAAATCTTTACTGCACCCCACAAGTTATAGATTTCATAGGAGGAAGACTAAACACCAGGTCAATGCGGCCTTCCTCACCCCAGACAGAATTTCCAACCTGAAGTGTCATGTCGCGGTCCTGCAACCATTTCCGACAGCAGCTTGGTCCTGAGGGCCCCTAGGTTCGATGGCGGCAGCTATCCCGCTTCTTATTCATGCGCGCCTACGCATGCGGGCTCTTCAATGGACCCTTCAAGTTCAGTGGTCCCCTCTCTGTTCCTCTCTCAACACTCCGATAGCGGTCAGCAAAGCATGCAAGGATTCCCTTCTTTGGTGGCTTCGATCTCCGGAGCCTCTGACAGGGAGACCTTTTTGTGCAGCATTTCCCCGAGCCACAGTGACCACGGACGCTTCTTGCCTCGGGTGGGGGGGGCATTCTGCGGGGAAGATTGTCCAAGGCACGTGGAACTCCACAGAGACTTTGCATATAAATGTCCTGGAAATGAGGGCGGTGCTCCTAGCATTGCAAGCACTTCACCACGTTCTTCCTTCAGGGACTATTGCGATTCAGACAGACAACATGTCGGTAGTCTGGTACATCAACAAACAGGGAGGAACCAGGTCCTATCCCCTTTGTCGAGAGGCCATGAGAGTCTGGGAATGGGCAATTTCCACCAAACGCTTTCTTGTAGCAACGCACATTCTGGGAAAATCCAACATCCTTGCGGACAAACTCAGTCGCACCATTCTTTCCCTCACAGTGGTCTCTCAATCCTCAGGTAGTGAAGAAGATTTTTGCCGTTTGGGGCAACCCTGTTGCGATCTTTTTGCCTCTCACTCAAACGCCAAATGCGACAATTTCTTCGCTCTGCTTCCCCCACTAGGGGAATCCCCGAGAGATGCGCTGGTGCATGCTTGGCCTCCCGGTCTCCTTTATGCCTACCCTCCACTACCTCTAATGCAGAGGCTTCTGCAGAAAGCCAACAGTTTGGGGAGCAGAATGATTCTCATTGCCCCATTCTGGCCTCGTCAACCCTGGTTCCCCTTTGTATGGTCTCACAAAGTGAATCCACCCTGGATTCTGGATCCGATTCCGGATCTCATCTCCCATCCTCTGGGAATTTCGGTCCCCAATCGCACCCTGAAATTGACAGCTTGGCTGCTCCAGTTCCATCCTTGATTAGGACTCCCGGTATCTCGTCACGGTCAAGGCCATCCTAGTGGCAGCTCATAAACCTTCCACTAGGCAGGTTTATCGGAGTAAATGGAAGAGATTCTCTATTTGGGCGGTCCAGAAAAGTTTGGATCCTTTTCAGCACCTATGTCGGCAGTGCTGGATTTTTTAACAGACCTCTTTCATCAAGGCAAGTTCTTCCACGATTAAGGTACAATTGGCAGCCATCTCTCATTATCACATTGGTCATGAGACAGCTCCCTCATGACGAAATTGTGCAAAACCTTTCTTAAAGGGATTTTTGTTGAGGCCTCCAGTCAAAGAGATTGTACCACCTTGGGACCTATCTTTAGTTCTGCAAGCCCTTACTGCTCCTCCCTTGAGCCTGCAGCGTCTACAGACCTGAAGTACCTTTCCTGGAAGACTGCCTTCTTAGTAGCTATCACTTCAGCCAGAAGAGTGTCTGAACTTCAGGCTCTATCGTCAAGCCTTACCTTTCCTTCTTTCCAGATAGGGTGTGCCTCAGGACCAATCCATCTTTTCTTCCAAAAGTCTCTTCAGAATCTAATATCAACCAATCAATCAACTTACCTGTGTTTTTCCCAAGTACTCAAACAAAGGAGAATACAAACTGCATTCCTTGGATGTTCATAGACAATTACGATTTTATATTCACAGAACAGCTGGTCACAGGCAATCAGATCAGCTGTTCGTCTCCTTTGCTAAATTTGCTTTGGGTAAAGCAGTTTCTAAAGTCACACTATCGAGGTGGATTGCTAATTGTATTCTGCAGGCTTATGACACTTCAGGTAGACCTGCTCCTCAGAGGGTTACGGCTCATTCTACTAGGGCAGTCTCCACGTCAGCCGCCTTTAAGTCCCGTGTCATTGGATGATATCTAACGCGGCAGCCACTTGGGCCTCACCTCATACCTTTATTTCTCATTATAAGGAGGATGTTGTATCGAGAGGAAGATCATTCCTTGGCTCAGCGGTGCACGGAAACATCCTTCCATGACGGCCGCCCAAGATTCAGGTAGCTGGGGACTCTGTCCCACAGGTTGCAGACAAATGAAGTCTGCCTACTTCAGATTTAGAAGTTATGTACTCACCATAACGTTCCATCTGAGTAGGTGACTTCATTTGGATGCAACCATCCCCCCCTCCATCCCCCTGACCTTTATACAGCGAGTATTTTTTGCTTTGTTCAGGTACTGTAGTCAGTATTATATAGGCAAACTCAATCTGAGGTCAGTCAGGGCTTGGCAAGGGGTTATGGGTAGAGGGAGGAGCTAGGAGCTCGGAGCCTAAGCTTTTGAAATGCCGGCTCGGATCCGAGGTCGGATCCGATACCCACAGGTTGCATCCAAATGAAGTCACCTACTCAGATGGAACGTTATGGTGAGTACATAACTTCTAATTTGTAACGGGATGGAGAGATAGATAAAAACAAAACTATCCTTAAAGGTAGCCAAAATTAGTATTGTTTTATCTTGTAGTGATAACTTATTACATAGGCTGGGAGCATGTTAATTTAGGGACTGTTCCCTATAGTGAGTCTTGTTTATTTGTTGGTATACATTAGCTCCCTTGTGCAGGGATATATAGAACCACTGGATTTGTGAAGGAATGGGAGGTCGGATAGGCTTGCCTCTCTTCTGTCTGGAAAAGTGAGCCATATGTCACCTCTGAGTAGTTGGTCGTTTGCTGACTATAAGGAGAGTCCTGCTTATCTACTGGGATTGTTGAAGGATTTAAGCTGTTTAATTTAAGGTTAGTGGACATGACCCATGCCCTTGATATACACAGCTTTGCAAGTCACTGTAAATTAAGTTTTCTGAGGTGGATTGCCTGAAGTGCCTGCCTGTATGTGCTTTCTTGCTTGTTTGTTTATTTATTGCAATTTGCTAAATGGGTAGGTGGGATGGTACAATTGTTACCAAAATACCAGCACAATGACTCTATATTAGTTCCAGTGGAAAAACTGATGGCTCTGCATTGCCAGACATCATGAACAGAACACATTCTAATAGCACTAGAACCTGCATTCTTTTACAACCACACACTTGGTAAGCCACACGCTGTCTGTATTCACTTGGACTTCTGAGAAATATATTCCAAAGAGTACAGGGCCTAGCAGAGGTGTTATGCCACTGGTAACTGGTCTAGTTGAGAAGGTCCATGATGATTCTATCCATAGCCTTGCAGCTAAGGATGGTTAGACTCATGGGTCTATAGTTCCCAGGGTTGGCAGATGGGTCTCTTTTGTGCAAGGGGATTACTGTTGCTGTTTCCTACTCTGCTGTACTCTTGTACTCTTATTATCTATTGTCTAATGGAGGGATATGAACTCGGATGTGTGAAAGAGAAGAAGGCCTTAGTGAGATATATGTTCTTACTGATTTTACGCTGATTGTGGCATTGATCAACCAGATATTTTGAACAATATTTCTGCCTTTATCAGTCATGTATAGAATTTTGGTGCGAGGAAGGGCTCAGTAATATATAACAGTTATACAACTTTTATTGAATTATAGGTTCATAGGTTCATAGGTAGGTACTAGGCTATTGGCCCTAGGGCCTATATAAGCCTAGCCATAAAATGTACCCTGGCTTTCGCCACCCAAGAAAATGATTTTCCTGTGCCCCTGTCGAGCAGAGCCACAGAAGTGATCCCTGGGGTGAATTTCCCATTTCCCATCCAATCATCAAAATTTTTCTTGAAGAGTGCTAATGAGGAACTCTGTTTGACATAGATAGGTAGTCTGTTCCAGAGTATGGGAAGTCTCTGGGACAGGAATCTATCCCTCCAGCATGTTCTGTTTATTGTGGTGACAAGGTTTAGGTCATTGGAGCGTGTAGCTCGGAGGGATTGGGATTTCTTTAAGTGGAGCATGTCCAACAGCTCTGGGTTTGACATAGCTTTGTATGTTAGGCAGAGATCGCCCCTGAGAAGGCGATATGCGAAGGAGTAAAGCTGTAGTTTTTTGATACGGTCTGCATAGGGCATCTGTTTGAGGCCAGTAAGCCTCTTTGTCAGGTATTTCTGTGGTCTTTCCTGTTGTTGTAGATGTCTTGTGAGTTACATACCAAAGGGGCGTTGTACTCTATAATGGGTCTAATGAGTGATGAGTAGAGGGGAACAATGACCTATTTTTTTCTGGATGAGAATCCTTTTGTGATGAGATGAGCCACGTAGAAGGATTTCCTGACCACTGTGGCGATGTGATTATCAAAGAAGAGACTACTGTCCACCTGTGTCCCAAGGTCTCTTATCACATTTTCGGCATTAAGTAGACTACCAGCTATGTGGTAGTTCGTGGGTACAGAGTTTTTACCAAAGGGGATGACAATACACTTTTTGGCATTGAGCTTCAGGCCATGGCTTTGACACCAGGTATCTGTCTCAGTGAGGCCCTTTTGCAGTTTGTCCACATCGTTAGGAGTTTCGATTATGGCTCCTAGTTTGCAGTCATCTGCAAACTTTGTTAGCCAAAGACCTTCTGTGTTAGCCTGCAATTCAGAGAAGTACATACCAAACAGGAGAGGACCCAGGACTGAACCATGTGGTACTCCACTTGTCACTGATCTGAAGTCGGATTTGGAATCCGCTACTTCCACAGTGTGGGTTCTGTCTGTGAGCCAGCTGGCAACCCATCTTGTGACATAGGGATTTATACCTAGTTTAGTGAGCTTATCTATAATTCCAGAGTGGGGGATGGTGTTGAAAGCCTTGGCGAGATCTAGATAAGCTGTGTGAACCATTTTACCCTCATCTATGGTTTTGGTGACTGCTTCAAAGAAGTCAGTCAGATTTAGGAGACATGATCTGCCTTTTACAAATCCAAACTGGGTAGGGTCCAGAGTTTGGAGATTACCAATGTCTTTGTTTATGAGTTTCACGATGATACATTCCATGGCCTTGCAGACCAGGCTCGTCAAGCTAATGGGGTGGTAGTTCCCAGGGTCTGTCATGGCTCTCCCTTTGTGGAGTGGGATAATCGTCGCGGTGCGCCATTCAGTGGGTACAACGCCTGAGGTGAAGCTATGATTGAACATGGTACTTAGGTAGGGTGCCAGTTCATTCTGTAGTTCATGTAGAATGCAGCCTGAGATATTGTCAGGTCCCATGGATGTTGTGTTCTTGGTTTTGGAGAGTGTGTTTGTTACCTGTGCAGCCGTGATTATAGGAACTTTGCATTCTTCTGGTATAGAGATGGGCCCTCTAGGGGGTGAGAGGGGGGTAAAGTTAGCACTGAACCTATCTGCTAGGATGTTGGCAATATCAGTTGATTCTGTATATTTAGCACCGTTGTGCTGTAGCTCAGAGCAGATCTGAGTGTTCCCATTGAGATTCTTGACATAGCTATAGAATGTTTTGTGGTTGTCTTTAGAGTCAGTGGCAATTTTGTTTTTGTAACTAGCTTTGGAGGATTTTATGAGGGATCTCAGCTTCTTACTGAGGTCTACTCTGGTCTTTTCCTCACAGATGATAATGACTCACTCTTATATTACACCTGCACCAGGAATGTGATGAATATTTGCTCAAAAGGTCATGTGCAGCAATTATCAACTTTGTATGAGCATGCAGAACCTTGCAGTGAAATATGCTAGCAAAGTGAATATAGCTACTAATATTTACAAAAAATATTGGCCGATATTGACAGCAGATGAGGGAATTAAGAAAGTAGTAGGAACACAACCACAATTTATATATAAAAACATAACTAACATAAAAAGAATGTTATGTTACCCTCACCAGAAGAAAGAAATTACTTTAGGAGTGAAACCTTGTAATAAATGTAATTACTGTCATTATATAAAATAATCTAACCATTTTATACATCCATATTTAAAAAAAGACATTTTGGTTTAAAGCCCAAGGAACATGTGATACAGAACACTTAGTTTATTTAGCCTATTATCAGATATGCAAGGCCTACTATGTTGGTAAAACTGATAGAATGTTTAAGTATAGAATCCGTGAACACTTATATGACATACAGAAAAAACTTCCAACTAATGCCTTAGCCAATCATATCATCCAGGGCTGTGTTACAAGTTTCTGTGTTGCCATTACCTTACTTGGATAGAAGGAAGTTTCTCTGTTCACCTGTGAGAGAGGGGAGCTTTGTGCAGCCTATCTGTCCCTGGAGGAGTGGTTTCAGCACAGAAGTTAGTAGTTTATTGGCCATTTTGGGCTAATTTCTATCTCTTTCACTTTCCTGCTATAAAAACCTCATTTGCACAGTTTTTACACTACCAGGTGTTCTGCAGAGTCTACAGCAGCAGAGAGACAAAAGAGTGACTTTGGGGTGATTAAGTATCACTTTTCTGCTTTTCTTGCTGTCTTAACTAATTCCGCCTAAAACGCCAGTTTTTTTTTTTTTTTTTTAGAGAATCTATGATTTAAAAAGTTTGTTATTATATACAACTCCGCACAGCTCCTCATGGTGTCCTGCAGAGTGATACAAACAACAGAAAGACCCAAGAGAGACTTTTCCAGATTTAAGTATTTTTTCTCTATTTTTTTGCTCGGACTGCCTTTTCCTGCCTAAAAAGCGAATTTCTAACTAATCTGTGCTTTAAAAAGTTTAAATTGCATTTGCCTTCTGCTTTTTACAGTTTTTGCACTTGTTTTATATCAATTTAAGTCATTTTTGTACTGTATAACTGTTGTAGGCTACACACTAAAGTGCGCTAGCCTGTTTATAACATTTACAGTATTTTCTGTGTGTTTTTCTGCTGTTTCCTGAAAAAAAAAAAATCTCTTTTCCCGCGGTTTGCGCCAATATACAACTCCACACAGCTCCTCGTGGTGTCCTGCAGAGTGATACAGGCAACAGAGAGACCCAAGAGAGACTTTTCCATTTTTAAGTATTTTTTTCTCTGTTTTTTTTTTTTTGCTTCGACTGCCTTTTCCCGCCTAAAAAGTGAATTTCTAACTGATCTGTGCTTTAAAAAGTTTAAATTGCATTTGCCTTCTGCTTTTTACAGTTTTTTGCACTTGTTTTATATCAATTTAAGTCATTTTTGCATTCTATAACTGTTGTAGGCTACACACCAAAGTGCACTAGCCTGTTTATAGCATTTACAGTGTTTTCTGTGTGTTTTTCTGCTGTTTCCTGAAAAAGAAAAAAAAAATTCTCTTTTCCTGCCTTTGCTGAACTAGATTAGTCCAGATTTTAGGTTTTGCTGAATTCCGGACTGTGGTATATTTTCCTGTGTTGCCCATATCCTTACTTGGATAGGAGGAAGCTTCTCTGTTCACCAGTGAGAGTAGGGAGCTTTGAGCAGCCTATCTGTCCCTGGAGGAGCGGTCTCAGCCCTGAAACTAGTAGCTTATTGGCCGTTGGATAGAAGGACGATTCTCTGTTCACCTGTGAGAGAGGGGAGCTTTGTGCAGCCTATCTGTCCCTGGAGGAGTGGTTTCAGCACAGAAGTTAGTAGTTTATTGGCCATTTTGGGCTAATTTCTATCTCTTTCACTTTCCTGCTATAAAAACCTCATTTGCACAGTTTTTACACTACCAGGTGTTCTGCAGAGTCTACAGCAGCAGAGAGACAAAAGAGTGACTTTGGGGTGATTAAGTATCACTTTTCTGCTTTTCTTGCTGTCTTAACTAATTCCGCCTAAAATGCCAGTTTTTTTTTTTTTTTTTTTTTTAGCGAATCTATGATTTAAAAAGTTTGTTATTATATACAACTCCGCACAGCTCCTCATGGTGTCCTGCAGAGTGATACAAACAACAGAAAGACCCAAGAGAGACTTTTCCAGATTTAAGTATTTTTTCCTCTATTTGTTTGCTCGGACTGCCTTTTCCCGCCTAAAAAGCAAATTTCTAACTAATCTGTGCTTTAAAAAGTTTAAATTGCATTTGCCTTCTGCTTTTTACAGTTTTTGCACTTGTTTTATATCAATTGAAGTCATTTTTGTACTGTATAACTGTTGTAGGCTACACACTAAAGTGCGCTAGCCTGTTTATAGCATTTACAGTATTTTCTGTGTGTTTTTCTGCTGTTTCCTGAAAAAAAAAAAAATCTCTTTTCCTATGGTTTGCACCAGTATACAACTCCACACAGCTCCTCGTGGTGTCCTGCAGAGTGATACAGGCAACAGAGAGACCCAAGAGAGACTTTTCCATTTTTAAGTATTTTTTTCTCTGTTTTTTTTTTTTTTTTTTGCTTCGACTGCGTTTTCCCGCCTAAAAAGTGAATTTCTAACTGATCTGTGCTTTAAAAAGTTTAAATTGCATTTGTCTTCTGCTTTTTACAGTTTTTGCACTTGTTTTATATCAATTTAAGTCATTTTTGCATTCTATAACTATTGTAGGCTACACACCAAAGTGCACTAGCCTGTTTATAGCATTTACAGTGTTTTCTGTATGTTTTTCTGCTGTTTCCTGAAAAAAAAAAAAAAAAAAAATTCTCTTTTCCCGCCTTTGCTGAACTAGATTAGTCCAGATTTTAGGTTTTGCTGAATTCCGGACTGTGGTATATTTTCCTGTGTTGCCCATATCCTTACTTGGATAGGAGGAAGCTTCTCTGTTCACCAGTGAGAGTAGGGAGCTTTGAGCAGCCTTTCTATCCCTGGAGGAGCGGTCTCAGCCCTGAAACTAGTAGCTTATTGGCCGTTTTGGGTCAATTCCTAATCTCGTTCAGTTTCCCTGCTTTAAAACCCACATTTGCGTGGTTTTGCACCAGTATACAACTCTGCACAGCTCCTCGTGGTGTCCTGCAGAGTGATACAGGCAACAGAGAGACCCAAGAGAGACTTTTCCAGATTTAAGTATTTTTTTTCTCTGTTTTTTTGCTCCAACTGCCTTTTCCCACCTAAAAAGTGAATTTCTAACTGATATGTGCTTTAAAAAGTTTAAATTGCATTTGCCTTCTGCTTTTTACAGTTTTTGCACTTGTTTTATATCAATTTAAGTTGTTTTTGTATTGTATAACTGTTGTAAAGTGCGCTAGCCTGTTTATAGCATTTACAGTGTTTTCTGTGTGTGCTGTTTCCTGAAAAAAAACAAAACAAAAACAAAAAACAAAAAATATATTCTCTTTTCCCATCTTTGCTGAACTAGATTAGTCCAGATTTCAGGTTTTGTTGAATTCCGGACTGTGGTATAGTTTCCTGTGTTGCCCATATCCTTATTTGGATAGGAGGAAGCTTCTCTGTTCACCAGTGAGAGTGGGGAGCTTTGAGCAGCCTATCTGTCCCTGGAGGAGCGGTCTCAGCCCTGAAACTAGTAGCTTATTGGCCGCTCTGGGTCAATTCCTATCTCTTTCAGTTTCCCTGCTTTAGAACCCGCATTTGTGCAGTTTTGCACGATTTTGTGCATAGCGCAGCATCGGGCAGCGCCGCTTAAATGGGTTTAAAGTATTCCCGGCTCCACAAAGTCTGCTCTTCACTTTTTCCCTTAGAACTGTTCTAAATCTCAAAGTAAGCACTCTATTTTCATTCTAAAGCCCTGCAGTTGCTCGTATAAGTAATCTTATAAGTAAGCACTAATAAACTAAAGCACTACACCCTCTTATACTCCCTTTAAGTACTTGGCTCCCTATTGGTCCTTTTTGATCAGTCAAAAAGTAGTTCCTTATACTATACTGGCATGTCTAAAAGTCAGTTTCGTGTTTACTCTCCAGTCCAGCTGGTGAATCTGGGAATCTTGAGACAATGTTACAATTGCCTTATGTACACAGACCACACTCTCCTCCTTCCAACAAGCTCAAATATATGTGAGAGATGCAACTATATAGCCAAACTGGAGGCTGAGCTCTCTCAACCCAATACTGGCGCAGTCAGTCAGGAGGGGAAGGTAACCACACACACCGCAAATCCAGTCTCACATAGACCTATCGCAACACATAAACACACAAAAACATACTCGGAGGCTCTAAATAAAAATCTGCCCAAGCAGCAGAGACCTCCAAAGCAGACATCCAAGCAACCGCTACCCCACAACAATACCCACGTATCACATAGTTCACAAAGTCAGTGTGCCACACAGTCACAGGCCTTAAGGCTAAACAACACACCTAATACACTTGTAATAGGTGACTCTATTGTCAGACACACTGACGTCCCACTCACCAGGCTGAACAAGGAGAAGGTCACTGTAAGCTGCCTGTCAGGTGCCAGGATCCACCACATAACACAAGTACTCACGTCACTCCAAAGCAAGTACAAATATGACTCCGTCATTGTCCATGCTGGTGTGAATGACCTGATACGTACCTCCCTGGACTACATGAAAAGAGACATAGGGGAGCTCTCTGATCATGCAGCCCAGGCCGGTATGACCCTGACCTTGAGTAGCATCCTACCCTCACCAAGAATGATGCCACAGTATAAAGACAAAATGATCAATTTTAACAATTGGCTAAAGTATTGGTGTCATTCAAAGGGGATCCAGTGTCTGTCAGCCTGGGATGACATGCTCGACAAGCCACGTTGCTTCGCTGGGGACAGCTTGCACCTGTCACCCCTGGGCTTTCGAATACTGGCTAAGGCTCTTGCCACCCCCATAGTGCCTTTTTTAGGCAAGGCTCAAAAGACAAACCCACCTCCATAGACAACACAAAGAAAAATAAACTAAGGGTAATGCTGCTCAACGCCAGAAGTCTAAACCTCAAGATGTACACACTCAAGGCTCTCCTCAGTATGGAAAATTTCGATATCTGTGCAGTAACAGAAACCTGGTTTAAGGCTCCCGAGAGCACCCCAGCACTACCAGGTTATACCTCGTACCATGCTTTATGGCCCCAAAACTAGGACCAAACCACAAAAGGAGGGGGAGTATCCATATTCATCAAAGATACCCACACCTCCAGGTTGGTGGCACTGCATGAAGCATCAGAGACCATCCATGTGCAACTAACAGTGGGCAAAACTGCCTTTCAGTTTGTAGCCTGCTACAGACCACCCTCCCAAACTCAGGAACCCCACTCGGCTTTCCTGAGAACACTGGAGAATATGAAGGTCTCTCCAAACACCATTATATTGGGTGACTTCAACTACCCAAACATAGACTGGTAGCACTACTCAAGCCCCAACACCCTCGCCCAATGGTTCCTAGAATTTATAAACTCAAATACTATGGAATAACTGGTCACCACTCCCACAAGAGGGGAAAAGATATTGGACCTGATCATCACCAACACCGCAGAATCCTTTACAAACGCTTTCTATGGACACCTACAAGAATACATGGATCGTGCTATCCCAAATAAAACCAAGACTCATTCCTCCAAAGGCAGGAGACCTGTCTGGTGGACCCCAGCCATAAATAAGCTATACAACAGAAGGAGGAAGCTACTACATGATAGAGCAAAATCCCAAAAAGGGAAGGTATCTTTGATCAGTACTAGCAAGAAACTACGATCCCTCATAAAATCATCTAAGGCCAGCTTCGAAAGGAAAATTGCACAAGATGCTAAAGATAATCACAAGGCCTTCTTTAGTTATGTCAGGAACCTGGATGGCAACTCCCAGATATGCTCTGAGTTAGTTCAAAATGACAAAAAACACACTGAACCCACAGACATTGCCAACATCCTGGCAGACAGGTTCAGTGCAAACTCCCAAAGAGCAAATGTCTATCCCAACAGAGTGTAGCCTCCCTGACATCACAGATGCACAGGTGAGAGCTGCCCTCTCCAAAGCAAAAAACACAGCATCAATGGGACCGGATGGTGTCCCGGGCTGCGTCTTACATGAACTCCAAGAAGAACTGAACCCTCACATAAAGTCACTGTTCAGTCTCAGCCTTACTACAGGATATGTACCCAAGGAATGGCGTACAGCAACAGTGGTCCCACTCCACAAAGGTGGTGCCCCAACGGACCCCGGAAACTATCACCCTATAAGCCTGACTAGCCTGGTCTGCAAAGCTATGGAGTGTATCATCATGAAACTCATAAACAAAGACATTGGGAACCTCCAAACACTGGATCCTACCCAATTCGGCTTTGTTAAGGGCAGATCTTGCCTCTTGAACCTGGTCGACTTCTTTGAAATAGTCACCAAGGCCATAGATGAAGGGAAGGTAGTCCACACAGCCTACCTGGACCTTGCAAAAGCCTTCGACACAATCCCCCACTCGGGCATCATAAATAAGCTCACCAGCTTAAATATCAACCCCTGTGTCACAAGATGGGTTGCAAACTGGCTCAGGGATAGAACCCACATGGTCAGAATTGCAGGTGCCATGTCAGACTCTAAACCAGTTACAAGTGGCCTCCCACAAGGCTCAGTCCTGGGACCTCTCTTGTTCGGTATATATTTCTCAGAGGTACAGGCTAAAATGGGAGGACTATGACTCACCAAGTTCGCAGATGACTGCAAACTGGGTCTCATAATTGACTCGCAAACTGACACAAGCATCCTCCAAAAGGGTCTCACAGAGACGGATAACTGGTGCCAGAGCCATGGCCTAAAGCTAAATGCCAAAAAGTGCATAGTCATCCCCTTTGGGAAAAACAAAGTGCCCACAAATTACCACATAGGTGGTAATCCATTAAATACGGAAGAAGTAATTAGGGATTTGGGGACCCAAGTAGATAGCAATCTCTCCTCTCCTTTGACAATCACATTGCCAAAGTGGTTAGAAAGACCTTCTATATAGCCCACCTTATCATGAAAGGGTTCACATCTAGATCAAGAGAGGTCATTGTGCCCCTCTACTCATCAGTCATCAGGCCCATAATTGAATACAGTGCCCCATTTGGGATGTACCTTACCCGACACCTGCAGCAACTGGAAAGACCCCAAAAGTACCTCACCAAGAGGATCAAGGGACTCAAACAGATGCCCTACGCAGTTAGGCTAAAGTAACTCCAGCTCTATTCAATTGCTTACCGCCTACTCAGAGGCAATCTGTGCCTGACGTATAGAGCCATGTCCAACCCAGAATTAATGGACATGCTCCACCTCAGGAAATCCAAATCCCTTAGAGCTACATGCTCCAGGGACTTAACCTCAGCACAGAAATAAATAGGACATGCTGGAGGGACAGATTCATATCCCAGAAGCTCCCCTCACTCTGGAACAAAATCCCAATCCATGTTAGGCAGAGTCCCTCAATGACCCTCTTCAAGAGAAATCTTGACGAGTGGATGGGAGATCATAGGTTTACCCCTGGGATCTCGTCTGTGTCCCTACTAGACAGAGGCACAGTAAACTAACCTCAAAAGGGCTATCTTCTGTGACCTACTATACAGAGGCACAGTCAACTAATCCAAAAGGGTGGCGAAAGCCAAACACACTCTGGCTAGGCTTATAAATGCCCTAGGGCAGATAGCCTAGTATCAACCTATGAACCTATGAAGACCTCTGATTTGAACACCACAAGTTACCTCACCAGTTGCACCTCCTTATACAGGAAAAGGGATCACGCATCCATCCTCACTTGTTCACTTTTCAGCTAACACTATGGGTAATAGGGTTTTCTTTTCTGAAGACGTTCTTAGCGTTTTACAGGAGTTAAGAAAACCTGTAAACAGAAAGTATTACATGTCCAAATTGAAGAGATTTTCTGTCTGGTGCCATTCTCATCACCAGGATCCTTTTTCAGTGGGGGGTCCCTCTGGTTCTTTCCTATTTGTGTAAGTTGCTCCAGTCTGGCTTGGCCTGTTCTTCTGTAAAGGCTCATTTGTCTGTCAGCTATTTCTGCTTGTCTGCCCTTGAAACCTCATTTGGCTTTTTGTTTTGAGGTCAAACAGTTTTTTAAAGGTGTCCTGCATCTTAGGGCCCCCCAAGGAAGCTTATTTCTTCTCTTTGGGACCTTAGTTTTATTTTAGAAAAATTGAACCAGCCTTCATGTCCAGCTTCTCGGCAACATTGTTCCTGGAAGACTGTCTTACGGCTGGCTGTTACTTCTTCTTGGAGAGTTTCCTGAGCTTCAGGCCCTTATAGCCATCCCTCCTTTTTTTTTTTTTTCACAGGGACAAGGTGTTCCTTCATACTAATCCTTCTTTTATGACTTAGGTGGTTAATGAGTTGTCTTTAAATCAGACAGTAAGACTCCCCTCCTTTTTTCTTTCTGCTCAGTCTGCTAGTGATAGGGTCCTTCATACCTTGTATTTGCACAAACAGCTCAGGTATTATTTGAATAAAACTAAGTCCATTCATAAGTCTGACCAACTTTTTTGTTTGTTTTCATGCCAGGACCTAATGGCTTGGCTATTTCTAAGCAAACTGTCTTCTCTTGGTTATCTAAGGCCATTTCTTTTTGTTATTCTTTTCATAGCAAATGTCTTTTTACTTCCATTAGAGCTCACTCCACTGGGGCTGTTGCCTCTTCTGGTGCTTTCTTCAACGGGTTGGACACCACCTCCATCATTGAAGCTGCTACTTGGTCTTCAATGCATACTTTTACTAAGCATTATAAACTGGATATGGTTTCTAGGGCCATAGAAGCTTTAGTTATAGCCATTTTGCACTGGTTTGTTGAGGGCTCTTCCCAATCTTCCACTTCTCAATTATTTTCTCGAGCTTTTGTATTCTCTCTACTGTGAAGAATACTGCAACAGTGATATAGAAGGACGTAGCACAGTTGTGTAAAAATACAGTTGTGTAAATTTTACCATAACAGTAGATGTCCTTCTCTTCACTGTTGCAGTATTCACTCCCTCCCTCCAATCCCCTTTTTTCTCTTGGCCTTTGTTTTGGTTTCCCTTCCAGCCGAGGGTCCCCCTTTTCCATCTGCATTTTGCATCTAGATGTGCATAGTCTGTTTTATTGTATGGAGACTGCTCTGTACTGGGGCAGTTCAGTTCTAGATAGCTGCGTCTGTACATCGCCTTTGTGTCCTATGTCCTGCATGGGCAGCATACATGTGACATGAGGTGCATACAAGATTTAAATGCTTTGGTATACTGCCTGGATGCTGGGCTACCCTTTGCAGGACATTTCTATGGTGAAGAATAATGCAACAGTGAAGAAAAGGACAGCTACTGTTATGGTAAGAGTTTGCACAGCTGTACTATCTTTATTTAGATATATTGCAAAGGTTTTCTACTCAAACTCTGGTGACTATGCTGAAATACCTCAGGATTTTGGGTCTGGTGGCATGTATAATTCTCATGATACCCTTGGCAAGACTCCATATGAGAAAGATACAGTGATATCTGAAATCTCATTGGTTTCACCATCCGCATGCTCTATCTTTTCAAATCCCAAACCCAAGGTCTGTCAGAAGAGAAATCTTTTGGTGGGGACAACAGATATCCTTTAATCTAGGTTTGCCCTTCTTTCTCCATGCTCCAAAGTAGTCAGTCATCATAGATGCTGTGGACTGTGCTTGGGGAGAAGTTTCAGGAGGGATAAAATTGCAGGAGGTGTGGGACACTAAGGACAGACACAAGCACATAAATATCAAGGAAATGCTTGTCCTGATCAAGGTACTTAACTCTCTGAATCATTTTAAGTCCCTGGGACCTCTTCAGATGGTTGCAGACTGTACCACAGTGATGTGGTACATCAACCGGCAAGGGAGTACCAAGTTATACCCCCTTTGCAGAGTAGCTGTGTTATCTTGAAATATAGCTTCACAGCACAGCTTCACTCTACAGGCATCCTGCATACCATCAGAGCAAAACTATGTGACAGACAAGCTGAGCAGGACCAGGACAAACCTGCATGCATAGAAACTAGATGGGGGAGCTTCCAGGATTTGTTCTTCAGGAAGACCTGTTTACCTCCTCTTTGAACAATCAACTGGCAAGTTTCTGTCCCAGGACGCTATGCAAGGAGACCAGGAAGACAGATGGCTTTTTTTCCTTGGCCATGAATGTTCCTGTATGTTTTTCCACCTTTCTACTGATATCCAAGGTACTTCTGAAGATTCAGAAGGGAGCCCCAAAGATTATTGTGGTGACTCCCTTCTGGCCCAGGCAACTGTGGTTCTCCCTTCTTTTGAAAATGGCCAGGGGAAATTACCAAAGCTTCCTCACAGACTGGATCTACTCACACAAGAACAGGGGTGTTTGATACACTCCAACATCAATCATCTTCAATAACTACCTGAATGACAGTGTCTTAATTCATTTTAGGCACCTGTTTACTGAGGATGTGCAGCAGGTTCTAACAGAGGGAAGAAAGCATGTTACTAGAAAATCATATGTTAGCAAATAGAGAAGATTTTCTAGTTGGTGCCAACAACATAACCAGCACCCATGCAGGGCTAGTTGTTCCCTGGTTTTACAGTATTTCTGTGAGTTACTGTTCTGTGACCTTTTTTATTCCTATATCAAGGTTCCAGAAGTGGTTTTGCATAAGAGGCCTCCAAGTAAGCCTAATGGCCCCTCCTTGGATGTTAATTTTGTGTTAGAGAAGCTGGGACTAGATTTCTTTCCGAACTAATCTTTCTTTTATGCCTGAAGTGGTATCTGAGTTTACTTTAACCCAAACTATCCATCTCCCTGTTTTCTTTCCTGAGCCTAAAAATGAGGGAGAAAGAATACTTCATACCTTGGATGTCCACAGACAACTCCAGTACTATTTAAACAGACAAAATCTTTCAGATCTTCAAATCACTGGTTCATTTTTTGAAGGTAAGAAATGACAACCTGTGTCAAAACAGACTATTTCCAAATGCTGTATAAGGCTATCAGCTATTGTTATACTCACCATAACAAAACTATATCAGGCAGGGTCAAGTTCACTCTACCAGTGCCTTGACTTCTTGTATGGCTTTTTGGAAAGGGTTGGATTCTAGAAGTTGCCACTTGTTTCTCTGTATGTACTTTCACAAAGCACATTAAGCTTGATTCCTTCTTCAGGGACAGATCAAACTTTGCTAGGACCATTCTCAAAGGGCTCTTGGACGCTTCTTGTTCTACCTCCTAGATGTAGTTAGCTATGATAATCTACCTATATAGCTTATTATACTGTTGGAGTGATCAATATGATGAATATAGTACAGTTGTGTAAGTTGAACTTACAGTATCAGTAGATGTTCGAATGATTGCCGCTGCAGTGGCCACTTCCTCCACCTCCTTGGTTTTTTTTTTGGTGTGTTTTTATGCTAGGGTGAGGACATTTATTTTTTTCTTGTTTCTAGCAGTAGTATTGTCTTTTCAGGCCTCAGTCTTCCTGTTTTTAAGGACCCATAATTCCATCATGTTGCAACACTGGCTATGTTGGAGTCACCACACTAAATAAATCCTTCACTTTGCAGATAATCCACAACTTCAGTTTCTAGTGGCTTAGGTTCATAGGTTCATAGGTTGGTACTGGGCTATCTGCCCAAAGGCATATATTAGCCTAGCCACATTGTGCGGTATTCACCTCCCCTTTAGTAGTTCCCTGGACCCTTGTACTAGCAGCTAGTACCCTTGGCCCCTATCTAGTAGTACTGTTGGTGTGATCCCCAGTGTGAACTTTCTGTTACCCATCCACTCATCAAGGTTCCTCTTGAAGAGTGATAGTGAGGGGCTCTGTCTTATGTAGATCGAGACCCTGTTCCATAGTAAGGGAAGTCTCTGCGAAGGGAATCTATCCCTTCAGCATGTTCTATTCAATGTTGTGTTGAGGTTTATATCCCTAAAGCATGCAACTCGAGTAGATTTGGTTTTGCTAAGATGGAGCATGTTCAACAATTCTGGGTTGGACATGGCTCTGTATGTTAGACAGAGATCGCCTCTGAGAAAGCGGTATGCAACAGAGAACAGTCTTAGCTTTTTCAATTGTGCTGCATAGGACAACTGTTTGAGGCCAGTAATCCTCTTGGTTAGGTACCTCTGTGGTTTCTCTAGCTGCTGGAGATGTCTAGCCAGGTACATTCCAATTGGTGCATTGTACTCAATAATGGGTCTGATGAGGGAAGAGTAGAGGGGCACCATTACATCTTTAGATCTTGATGCGAACCCTTTTGTGATCAGATGGGTCACGTAGAAGGATTTTCTAACCACTTTGGCAACATGGTTATCTTCTAACTTCTACTTTTTTAATCCTCTTTTCTACATTGCCCGTTTGTTTTCTTATTTTTTGTAATGTATAATTTTTCTTTGTCTGGATTCCTTTCCCTGTATTCCTCCTGAAATATCTTTGGAGTTTTTTTTTTTTTTTTAATTATTAGTTTGGCTTACTCTTTTGCATAAATATTGCACCATACCAGATCTCTTGTTTTTGTTTTCCCTGTGTATGTTTCTTTTTTATGCCTCTCAAAAAATTACTGGCTTTTATTCTTTATATTTTTGCACTTCCTCTTCTTTTTCCAGGCAGCTCAAAGTTCAGTTCCTTTGTCTATGCAATGTTTTTCATAAATCTGCTGTACACCCCAAACAAAAAAGACCATAGTGAAGAACTTCTCTAAAGCAAACTTCACACTACTCAAGACTGGTGTGGTATCCTTCAAGGCCCCTGAGCCAGAGGAAACCACAACCCAAGCTGCGGAAGCCCTTACAAATGCCTTCTATGAACACCTCCAGGACTGCATGGATCAGGCTATCCCAAATAAAACCAAGACTCTTTCCACAAAGGGCAAACGTCCAGTCTGGTGGACCTCAGCCATTAACAAACTTTACAATAAGAGGAGAAAGCTATTACATGATAGAACAAAATCTATAAAAGGGAAGTCACCCTGATCATTATTAGTAAAAATTACGAGCACTCATAAAATCAACTAAGGCCAATTTTGAGAGAAAAATTGCCATGGATTCAAAGGACAATCATAAGGCCTTTTTCAGCTATGTTAGGAACCTGGGTGGAAACTCCCAGATATGCTCAGAATTAGTCCAAAATGATACAAAAATCACTGAACCCACAGACATTGCCAACATACTGGCAGACAGGTTCAGTGCAAACTTCACCCCTCTCCCCTAAAGGAGAGATAACTATCCCAGCCGAGTGTAGCCTCCCGGACATCTCAAATGCGCAGGTGAAAGCTGCTCTCTAAAGCTAAAAACACAGCATCAATGGGACGGATGGTGTCCCCGGCTGTGTGCTACGAGCTAAATGAGGAATTAACCCGCACATAAGGCAGCTGTTTAATCTCAGCCTTACCACAGGATACGTGCCCAAGGAGTGGCGTCGGCAACTGTGGTCCCACTCCACAAAGGCGGCCTCTACGGACCCTGGTAATTACCCCCATAAGCTTAACAAGTCTAGTCTGCAAAGCTATGGAGAGGATCATAATGGAGCTCATAAACAAAGATATAGGGGACTTGCAGACATTGGACCCGACCCAGTTTGGCTTTGTCAAGGGAAGATCATGCCTTTTGAACTTGGTCGACTTCTTGAAACAGTCACCAAGGCCATTGATGAGGGAAAGGCAGTCCATACAGCCTACCTTGACCTTGCAAAGGCTTTCGACACAATACCCCACTCGGGTATTGTAGAAAAACTTACCAGCTTAAATGTAAACCCATATGTCACAAGATGGGTTGCAAACTGGCTTAAGGACAGAACCCACAGGGTTAGAGTTGCTGGCGCTGTGTCAGACTCCAAGCCGGTCACAAGTGGTGTCCCACAGGGCTCGGTCCTTGGCCCCTATTGTTTGGCATCTACTTCTCAGAAGTACAGGCCAGCATGGGAGGACTTTGGCTGACAAAGTTTGCAGACGACTGCAAACTGGGCCATAGTGGAAAGTGCATCGGACACGGATATCCTTCAGAAGGGACTCACGGAAACAGATAGCTGGTGCCAGAGCCATGGCCTGAAGTTAAACGCCAAAAATGTATAGTCATACCCTTCGGGAAAAACAAGGTAACCCCAAGCTACCATATAGGTGGCAATCCACTAAGCACAGAAGAGGTTATCAGGGACCTGGGGACCCAGGTTGACAGTGGCCTTTCTTTTGACACTCACATTGCTAAAGTGGTTAGAAAGACCTTCTACATTGCCCACCTGATCATGAAGGGATTCACATCCAGATCTAGTGAGGTCATTGTTCCCTGTACTCTTCACTTATCAGACCAATGATCGAGTACAATGCCCCATTCGGGATGTATCTCACCCGACATCTGCAGCAATTGGAGAGACCCCAAAAGTTCCTCACCAAAAGGATAAAGGGACTCCAAAATCTGTCATATGCTGCCAGATTGAAGAAACTCCAGCTCTACTCAGTCGCATACCGTCTGCTCAGAGGTGACATGTGCCTGACATACAAGGCCATGTCCAACCCGGAATTAATGGACATGCTCCACCTCAAAAATCCAAATCCACCAAAACCACTAGAGCAAGCGACTTAAACCTTAGCACGGATATAAATAGGACGTGCTGGAGGGATAGATTTATCACTCAGAGACTCCCTATGCTGTGGAATAAAATCCCGGTCCATGTGAGGCAGAGCACCTCGCTGACTCTGTTCAAGAGAAATCTAGACCTGTGGATGGGAGATCGTAGGTTTACCCCTGGAATCATCTCTGTGTCACTGCTGGACAGAGGCACAACAAACTAATGGGCACAGTATTTTTTCATATAAGGGGTGGCGTAAGCCACAAAAATTTGGGCTAGGCTTATAAATGCCTTAGGGCAGATAGCCTAGTATAAACCTATGAACCTATGAACCTATAATGAATACAAATTTTTATTTGAAACTTTTAATGTCTTTTTCTTCTGCGAAGTATTTTTTCTCAAATTTCTCTCTCTCTTGCTCTTTTAATCTTTCTAAATATCTTCTGTCAGGAAATTCTGGGCTTCCTGTGTAATAGTAACAATATAAATTTTTTTCCTTTTTCTCAATAATCCAATCTGTCCCACCATAAAAAAGTCCAAAAGGTGGGCATAACAAAAGGCAAAAGCCAAGGACAACTATCTTGAGATAGTCTGTTTTGACACAGGTTGTCCTTTCTTAATCCCAGCATAAGAAATAAATAGCTGATCAGCATTTCAAAGGACTTGAGTCTATCAAGACCTGAGCTGACTATGTACATCCTGAATATGTAGACTCCTTTCTCCCTCATTCTGAAAGTCATGATACAACTATCAGGAGTCCCTCACCGAAGACACTAACTTCGATGAAGGCGAGGGGTCCCCCAGATCCCCACTGGATGACGTCTCCTTTAGGGACATCTTAGAGATTCTCAAGCAGAAAGGTGGATGGTCCTCTGATTCCTTTTCCCAGGAGGAGTCATTGTTCCTGGATGCCTTTGGTTTGAGCCCATTTACATCTTGCATGACTTCCCCAGCTGATGAGCTTGTAGGTTATGTCTGTTGCCGGGCATGGAAGGAACTCTATACTTTAGAACCCCTTCACCATCATCCTGATAAGTTCTTTGCCCTCTCCAAGAACAGGCCACACTGGAGCAAGGGGGTTCCTGTTGATGCCATGGTTGTGGCAGCAGTCACAAAGAAGGAACTAGCAGAACAGAGTTCCTCTCTCCACCCCCCTAACAGAGTCCAGGGTATTGTACACACTCGGGAAGCACATTTCTGCCTCAGCAACCTTTGCTTTATGGGCTCTGAACTACTTGGTACATTTTACTATGCTGCAGTGGCATTTGACTAAAGAGCTTTTCAAGTCCCTCTCTGAGTCCATATCCATGGAGGACTACAAGAAGTCTTCTTCTTCACAACTGGCTACTCTTCTATCCATCTCAAATGCATTAATGAGGTTAATTTTCCATGCTGATGAGGGTACCTCATGGGCTGCTGGTTCAGGCATAGCCATTAGGAGACATGATTGGATGCAGTTGTGTGACTTTGCTGAGCCTTTCAGGTCTTTTTTCATAAGTGCTCCTTTTGATGGATCATATTTGACTGACTCCACTGCTAAGAAAATGCTTACCAAGAGTGAAAAGAATGGAAAGACTTTGTCTGCCATGGGGATATGTTTTTCTACCCCTCAACAATCTTTTTCCAGGAATCAGCGAGGAGATAAGAAAATGTAGTTCCATAAGTCCCAGGGCCCTTTCCAAGATTCACATGGGAATATCTCTCCAGAGGCAAATAGGGAGTTCTAATGCAAGATGCTAACGTTGTGGCAGGGGAGGCCTGTAGAACAGGGTTTCCGAGACTCCTTTTCTGAAACTCCACTCCTGAAAAATTTCTTGACTGCCCACCTCTGAAGGTAGTCGAGGAACACTTGTCTCTGCACCCAGATGCCTGGACTTGAATAACAAAAGAAAACTGGGTGCTAAAATTCATATCCACAGGTTATTTCATACCATTTTCACAGATTCCCTAAACAAAAGGAAAAGGCTCCCCAACATTCCTCCTAGTCAGAAGGAGGTAGCAGCTTTAGACATTTTTAAAATCTGCAGGCAAAGGTGACATCCAGGAGGTCCCACCAGATGAGAAAGGATTCAAAACTTACTCAAGATTCTTTTTAGTGCCAACGAAAACAGGGGACCTGAGACCAATTCTGGACCTCAGCAAACTGAATCAATTTGTAAAGAAGTCAAAGTCTGAATGGTCACAGTTCAGTTTATTCTGCCGTTTCTACACAAGGATGATTGGATATGCACCATCCATCTTCAAGATGTGTAATATCGGGAACACTTTACATGCTCGAAATACTAAAATATCGAATTTTAGAATTTCAAGCCTGTAATGTCGAATGGATGGAAATCGCGAACCCGGAAATGTCGAATGCAGAATGTTGAACCCACTGTATGGATAGCGCGTTAGGAAAGTGTACTTTTTTTAGGGTTTTGCCCAGGCTTTCCTCCCCAGTCTGACAGAAACTACTATCTTCCCACAAGGCCTTTACCAGGAAGATTTACAAAAGCAAAAGGAAGAGATTTTCTGTTTGGGCTCTCCAGAGAGAATTGGATCCCTTTACTGCACTTACTTCTGCTATCCTAGAGTTATCATCTATTTTTAAAGAGTAAGCTTGGAGAGGGTTTATGTGTGTTTAAGTGTGTTAGGATTTTTGAGGTGTGGGTTAGGGCAGGTGTTGTGCAGTGTGAATGTGTTATTGTTGGGAGTGCTGGTGTTCGTGTGTATGTGTTGTGTGTTTGTGCAGTGGGGGGGTGGAATGTGCGGTGCTGGGTTTTGTTTGTGTTATGGAGTGTTGTGCAACCTCGGAGTTAGTATATATAAGTAGGGAGGTGGAGGGTGCAGGGGGCTTGCCTCCCTGCATATAGTAAGGGTAGGTGTGTCTATGTGTTTGGTTGTGTACGTGTGTGTTATGTTTGTTGTAGGGAAGTGTTCAGAGGTATGCACGTTCGTGTATAAGTATTTTGTAGTGTGTGATGTGTTTTTCGGATTTTGTGGATTCACGATTTTGGGTGTCAGGTTTATGTATGTTCAGTGTTTAGGGTATTCGACTTCATGGTTTCGAGATACTGCAATTCGATATTGCAGGATTTCAAGATTATGAAGTGAATCCATAATATCACATCAAGATGAAAATATGATCCCAAATATTTCTGCACTTTTGTCTGGGGGACAGTCACCACCAGTTCAGAGTCATGCCCTTTGGTCTCACTACAGCCCCTAGGAGGTTTACCAAATGTATGGCGGTGGTAGCAGCCCATTTGAGATTGCTGGGATTCCCAGTGTTTCTATAGCTAGATGACTGGCTCCTCACTGCCCAAACCAGACATCTCCTAGAAAAATCCAGGGACTACTTGCTCCAGTTATGGCAATTCCTGGTCATCTCAGTCAACATCTGCAAGTCTCATCTTCAACCTGTTCAGAGCCTGGAGTTCATAGATGGTTAGTTGAACAAAGTCAGTCAGATAACCTCCCTTCCACCACACCAAGTACAGATCAACAGGTGTCAAGTGGAGCAAGTTATTGCACACCCTTCTCCCCCAGACAGACTTATTCTTCAGCACTTGAGGTCAATGTCAGCAACAATAACCTTGGTTACTATGGCCCATTTTTATATGCACATTCTTTAGTGCACTCTAGCTGTTCAGTGGTCATTTATTTTCCATACCATGTCCTTACCAGTCAAACTCACACAAGTATGCAAAGACCCCCCTGCGTTGGTGGAATCAGTCAAATGAAGTTTCCCAAGGCCGCCCTCTTGTTCTTCCGCCTCAAGTAGTAGCCATGGTAAAAAGAAACTCCTTACAACTGGGGTGTGTGGGGGCATTTCCTGGGACAGATGGTCCAAGGCACATGGTCCCTACAAGAGACCAGTTCACACATCAATGTCCTTGAGATGCATGTGGTCCTTCTAGTGTTGCACACCTTCCAGGACACCCTTACTCTTGGGATGATTGCAATTCAAACCAACAATATGTCTGTGGTTTGGTACAGCAGCAATCGGGGGGAACCCAATCTTATCCCCTTTGTCAACAGGCAATGAGATTATAGCAGTGGGCAATCTTCTCAAACCATTTTCTTATGGCACTGCACATTTTTGGGAAATCCAACATCCTACGGGACAAACTCAGCAGGTTCATTCTGACACCTCATACGTGGTCTCTCAATCAGTTAATGACCAATAGGATTTTCTGTCGATGGAGTCAACCTTGCTGCAATCTCTTTGCATCTCCCCACAACAACAAGTGTAGAAGGTTCTTTGTCCTTATCTTCCCTCTGGGAGAGTCACCAAGAGATGCTGTAGTGCACATTTGGCCCTCCATTCTGTTTTATTCTTATCCTCCAATACCTCTAATTCCCGAATTCTTACAGAAAGCACTTCAGTTGAAGAGCATGGTTATCCTCATTGCACCCTTTTGGCCTCGTCACATGTGGTTCCCTTTCCTTTTGTTTCACCTTCTATATCCACCCCTGGATACTAGACCCCAGTCCAGACCTTCTCTCTCATCCCACGGGGATGGATCACTTGGACAGTCCAGGCCTCAAGTTGACTGCATGGTTTCTCCAATTCCACTGATAATTATACAGCCCAGGCTTTCCTCCCCAGTCTGACAGAAACTACTATCTTCCCACAAGGCCTTTACCAGGAAGATTTACAAAAGCAAAAGGAAGAGATTTTCTGTTTGGGCTCTCCAGAGAGAATTGGATCCCTTTACTGCACTTACTTCTGCTATCCTAGAGTTATCATCTATTTTTCAAGAGTAAGCTAGTTTCTGTACTATCAAAGTACAATTGGCAGCAATATCAAATTTTCATTCAGATGAAAATGCTTCTTCATTAGCTTCTTTAAAATTGTGCAAGGCTTTTCTTAAAGGTACCTTTTTGCTTAGACCCCTGGTGAAGGACCCTACCCCACACTGGGATTTGACATTTGTGCTGTAAGGTTTATCTCAGAGTTCGTTTGAACCATCAGCTCTATCTGATTTAAATTTTTTATCCTGGAAGACTATTTTTTTTAGTGCCATTTCATCCTCCAGATGAGTTTCTGAGCTCCAGGCTCTCTTCCAAATCTCCACATATCATATTCCACGATGACAGGGTTACCTTATGGACCAATCCATTCTTCTTGCCTAAAGTAGCCTCAGAGATGAACTTTAATCAAGCCATTAATTTGCCTGTTTTCTTTCCCACCTTTGTTAACAAAGGTAAATGCATGCTTCATCTTTTGGATGTACATAGACAACTACATTTTTATCTCCATAGAACAAAAGATATCAGAAAGTCAGAGCAATTGTTTGCCACTTTCTCTGCAAACAAATTGGGTTCACCACTGTCTAAAATTACCTTAGCAAAACGACTGACTGATTGTATTTCCTTTGTTTATATCAGTAAGGTCTGTCCCAACCCAGACCCCTTAAAGCACACTCCACCAGGTCCATGGCTACATCATCCATTTTCTGGTCTAATACCTTTACTGATGACATTTGTGCAGCAGCTACCTGGTCTAATGCTCATACCTTTATCGCTCATTACAAATTGGATTTGACTTCCAGAAACCGGCTTCCTTTGGTTCTGTACTACTCTGGAATATCCTTTCATGAGAGCCACCCAAGGTTCGTATAGCGGCAGTCTCTATCCCAGTAGTTGAATGAATGAAAAGGACTACATCAGATATTAAGGTTATGTGCTTACTATAATGTGTTGTCCATTTTCATTCTTCCTCAATGTTCCACCCTCCAGCCCCCTTCCATTTAGCTCCTGGAGTGACTTTATGGTTGTTGTGGAACCTCTGTTCCAGGTTTGAGCTCCAGTCTTCTAGTACTAGTGTTATTTTTTCTTAACCTGTGGTTAGTTCTACCTATGGCTCATAAGGCAGCAAACACAGTCTGCAGTATTGCAGGTTGACAAGAGCATTATGGCTAAAAGAAGGAAGTCGAGAGTTGGTTTGGAGAGTCTAGTAAACATGTCCGAGTCAGGTCCAAGACTCAATAGTTGAGGAAGAATGAAAATGGACAACACAGATGCATAGTTATGGTGAGTACCTAACTTTAATTTATTATATCTGTCCATCACTTTGAATATCTTCCTGATTTTCTGTTGACCTTTGACCTTGCCAAGCATAGCATTTTTTTCTAATGATCTTTCTCTTCACTTATGTCTGAAATATCAAAGTCAAAGTCTTATCATTTGAGCTTATAGGGAGTAGTTAGGTTTTATCTCCTCTTGTACCAACTGATTTGTGTTTTGAGTAATCCATGGTATAGACAGTATTCGCCACTAAAACTGTAATTCAAAAGTGTCCATTTTTCTACCTGTTTCATTTCTGTACTTAACAACTTTCATATCCATCTAGAATAAATTCACAGATTTTAACAGCTCTCAGGATTTTTGTCTTTACTGTTTTGAGGCATCTATTGGAGTAATAGCTTTATGGTAAGAGATGGTTAATAATCACTTATTTTGGGTTTGATAAGTAACATTTAAGTCATACAGGCAATAGGTTTCTCTTTAAGAAACCATTGGGGTATGTGAAATATAGGTACTTAAGTATTATCGCAACCACATTCGTAGCACGAGAAGCGGATAATTTCTAAGCCCTTCTTCTGCCGACATATGTTGGCAAAGTTACTTGGTAAACGTGTGTTACTGAAGTGGCTGCTACTACAGCGAGTTTTATTTCAACACATTTAGCTGTATGAGAAAATGAAAGACCATATATTTTACCGCTTTCGACCCACTCGATAATACCTAATTACCGGCAGCTCTGGACAGTTTTCCAGTTTGTAAGACAGTTTGTAACGGCAATGTGTTAACATCGGTCCTTATTTTCAGGGAGTTTGACCCACAAATATTTTACAATTTCCACCAATTTCATCTAGTAACAAATTGAGTGGAATGCGAAGAATAGCCAAAACCAGCTACAATGCTGTTACATTAGTGACTGCAGTTGTCATGGTGCCTTGCTTGCTGAGGGTGGTATTTGCCTTGTGTTTTTTTCACTTTACTTCTTTACCTAGGTATAGCACAGCAGTAATTAAACCATACAACACCCAAAGTAGATTCAGCTTGCAAATGTATATTTCTTTTAATGATATTTAAAGGAAGATGGATCTCAACACTTACAACCACACACACTGCACATCAACACAACATGGGATGAGTCGTCTGTGCCGAAATTCTGACAGTTGGGGCTGCTGGTCTTGGTCATACACAAAGTCACATCTTTTATTATTGAAATAACGCAAAACAGTCAGTAGTTAATGTTTCAGTCAAAATTACATAGAAAACTTTCTCAAAAATGGGCAACTGTGAAAAACTATCACTTCTTCCTTATTATTGAGTGGTTTGCAATGTGGTTGCGATAATACGTAAGTACCAAATTATTTTGTAGAGAAAACGGAGGGAGTGTGTTTTTTGAGAAGAATCTTAGCCTAAATATTTAATGTGTAATGCTAGAAGTTTAAATAATAATGTTTTATCCTTAGGGGCTGGAAGTCAGGGTGATGGTACTGATTTTGTTTTTTTATAATAGAAACCTGGTTTTCTGAAAGAACTCTACCATGAAGTCTACCAGGCTATAGTACATATAACTTTAGACAAGAAAAGAGAGGCTATGGATTATCTGTTTATGTGAATGAGAAATTAGCTTCAAATTTAATAAGTAATATATAGATTTTGAGATTATTTTGGTAAATATTTTTTTCTTATTAATTCCCAAGTTAGGTACTGTTTATTCTATAGCTCTCCAAGTTTGAGTGCTATAGAGAACAGGCAATTTAGTAGGATTATCATCTCCAATTTTGAGTTAATTTACTATTTCATTGATTGTGACTTTAATGCTCTTCATGTTGATGAGAGTGTGTCTCCAGTGGTGCAGAGGTAAGTGATGAAGTGGTAAATGTAGTACTGAGCATGAATGTACTCAGTGCGAAAACCTACTAGAGAAGGTAATATACTGGATATTGCTTGGATGCGTTTAGATAAAAAAAGTGACTGAAAGTATAGCAGAACCAGAATCAGACCATTATAGTGCAGTATGGAAATATTTGATTTTTGCTCATTACTGTTGAAAGAGGAAGGAAAGTAATAGACCTGGATTCTATAGAACTCATTTTTTAGAGGATAATGAAGAAATAAAGAATGGGAATTGGAAGAAAGACTTATCTTTGGTTGATATTTCTATATGTTGGGAACTATTTTATTCTTATATAGAACAACAAATTAAAAATAAATACCTTTGGTACTTGTAAAGTCCTTTTCAGTTAAGTCCCCTTGATAAATAAGGAGTTAGATTGGAAGAAATATAGACATCAGCCAACTGATTGGAATATAGGTAGATATAAACAAGCAAGGTCTAATTTTAGGAGACATGTGAAGCAGGTTAGAAGTGACTATAAAAGGACTCTGGCAAAATATACTGTGGATAATAAGAAAGCATTCTATAAGTATCTGAATCAGTACAAATGTAAGAATCCTGGGTATAATATCATAAAGGATATTCAATTTAATAACTGACTTAAGATATTTGGCTGAATTATTTTTAGAAATTATAGTTATGTCTCAGGTTGATAATTCTACTAAAGATATGCTATCTTTTAAACTTGATGGACAGTGTCCCAGTCAGTTGTTGTATAATGCTGAGAATGCATTTAAAAAGATTAATTCATAGTCTACTGCCAGTCCGAATGGCATTAATGGATATTTTTAGAGTCATTTATTAAAACTATTACTCATTGTTTATTTCATCTTTTTCAGAGGTCATTGGATACAGGTTATATTAAGTCTTTGGAGGGAGGTATTTGTTAATGCTAATCATATTGATCACTGCTGTAATACCTTATCTATATGGGTTATAAACTACATAGGATATAACAGCTGGACGGCTTTCAAAGCTTCAGGGCACCTTCCACATGATTAAACCATAGGTCAACTTGAGCAGCTGATTAAAAAGACAGGTTTGGGAGCCATGTCCTGCAGAGCTTTCCTGCCACCAAAGATTATATTTCTGTGAGGCTTTCGAGGGTTGACGGTTGGCTTGTGCTGTTCCTTTGCTGGGCAGATAAGTTCCTTTTGGGGAAAAAAAATTCTGTTTTAAACAATTTCTTATTTTATAACACTTTCCTGTTCGAGAAAGTTATTTTAAAGCTAAGAATTTGATTTTTAACAGACTGTCACACGATGGTATTGTACTTTTAAACGAGTGCACTCTTTTTTTTATTTTCTGTTTAAAAGTTGTTTAAATTAATTGAAGACCATTTTTTTCTGTGAAGAAGTATTTAGTTTACTTTTGGGGCCTGGTGTTAAAGAGCTTTTTACATGTTTTTATATGAAAAAAGTGACTTTTAAAGACTTTTAAATTTTACTGACTTTTGCTTGTCATTTTCCCCAGGAAAGAGGCACCATTTTTGGCTTGACCATAGTGTAGACTGTAGGTCTCTTAGTTAATCCTTCTTCCAGCCAAAAAAAGAAAAAAATAAGTAAACAGCTTTTGTCACCATAGCAGGCTAGCAATTTGCCTCAGCTGCAGGTGGGTGACTCTGCTGTGGCTATTAATTATACCTCAGATCGCTCATTTTTTACCACAGATCCCTCTGATGTAGCACCTACAGCCACTATGGACCTGGGATTAGCCATGTCCTTTGTGGCTGTTTGAGTCTCCTCACTGGGCAAGGGAGAGACAGTCTTCTTAGTCCTGTGAGAAGCAACACTGAGGGCTCTCCTATTTTGTCAGTCTTACCCATCTCTTGGGGAGCTGCTGTTGCCATTAATTACACTGTTGGCCCCATTTTTACTGTCAAAAAGAAACACATAACTAAAACATGTATCTGCTCCTCCTCGGTTTCTTAGGCTGCTCCTCCTCAAAGTTTCTTAGTCAGGAGTAGATTACTGGATCTGACTCATGGTTTAATTCTGGACACTGATCCTTCTTATAAAGACGTTTCTGGTAAAAGAAAGAGGGATACTGCTTTTTTGAAAAGATTCAAGATTCTAAATTTGGATAGAAATATGAAGGGACAGATGCAGTTATTTTTCTCAAATTTTTGATTCAAACTCTGAGGAGAGCTCAGTTTCTGAATCTCCTTGTTGGGGTTTCTCTTACTCTGACTGTTTCTGGAATGTACTAATGTTTTTACTGGGAGAAAACTGAGGTTTCTCAGTCCTTCAGAAAATGCTATCAGCTGTTACAGGAGGAATTTCCAGACCTTTCACCAATTCCTCCAGTTATTTCAGCCTTAGAGGATGTGTGTTACTGCCTGTAATTTTCCTGATAGTCAGACAGCTGCCAATAAAAAGGCAGATAGAATGTATAAAGTTCCTCAGTCATTTAAGTTTTTATACAGTCTTCCCAATCCTGACCCAACTATAGCTGTACTTATTCATACTGCTGCTAAACATTTAGTTGTTTCCAATCCTACTCTTTCTGATAAGGATGGGAATATTGTTGATAAGCATGGGGAAAAGTGTATGCTTCTGCAATTTCTATTTTCATGATTTTGAATTGTCAGGCTTGTATGTTAGTTTGTGCTAATTGTAAAAGTATGAGGAATGTTTTGTCGGTAGTTTCTTGTTGTGAGAAAAAAGTCTGCTTTAAAAATGTTAGTTACTTCTGTTGTTCAAGTCACTACTCATTGTTTACAGTGTGTGTATGACTAAATTGATACTTCTACCAGGGCTATGGCCACTGGTACTCTTTTGAGGAGACTTGCCTATCTGCTTTCTTTGAACTCTCAGATGATGTTAAAAATGAGATTTTAAATTCTTCTTTGTATAGAGATTTAGTGTTTATACCCTCTGCTTCAGAGAAGATGAAATAGTGTGGTGAAAGGGGTAAGCTGATGCAAAGAATCCCTTACGATTTTTCAGTCCTCCTTTTCCAGAATTTCTAAGGAATTCTGTAAAACCGCATCCAATTTAGGCAAAAGGCAAAGTAAACAGTCTCAACAAAATGCATTTAAATAGCCATTTAAAAAGAAATGGCAAAGGGGTTCCATAAAGAATTCTGGAACTTTCAAAAAACAAGGACTGTCCATCAAGTCAATGACGATTTAATGGACTGCCTCCCTCCCCCCAGCAGCCCGATTTCCCTTCCAGAAAGTCTGACTCTTCACTTTTCTCTTTGGCAACAGATAATTTCAGATAAATGGGATCTAAAGATCATTTATCAAAATTACAGATTACAGTGTGAGGAATTTCCTCCTTTATAGGGGGTAATCCCTCATCCACCTGACCAGACTCTTATTTCCACCTGTCCTTCATCACATGCTGTCTCAGGGTTTGGTAGAATAGTTCTTCCTTCCTCTTTGGAGACAGGTTTTTATATAAGGATCTTTTTAATGCCAAAGAAAGAAAATGTTTGGAGACCAGTTCTGAATCTTTCTTTCCTAAACCTGTTTGTGATAGTTCCCAAATTAAAAATGATGTCACTTTACAACCTAGTGCCTTTTCTTCCTCATTCAAGTTTCTTGCTTACACTAGATTTAAAAGACACCTGTCTTCACACCCCTGTTCATCCAGACTTCAGGGGTTTCTTAAGGTTTCGTGTGCATGGAAAATGCTGTCAGTTCTCTTGCCTTACCCTTTGGACTATCCACTGCACCAAAAGTGTTTGCAAAGTTTCTAGTTCCAGTTGTAGTTGACTGCAGGCTGCAGGATATCCACATTTTACATATTTCAATGAATTGCTTGTCTTTGCTGAGTCTTTTTTAAAGTGTCCAGAACCTCTCATTTGCTTGCACTGATCAAAGCACTGAACTCTTTGAATCATCTTTGGTCCCTGGGACCTCTTCAAGTTGTTACACACAGAACCACAGTCATGTGGTACAACAACAGGCAAGCGTGAAATCAGGTCATTCACCTTTTGCAGACTAGCCATGTTAGCTTGAGTATAGATTCACAGAAAAATCTCACTCTGCAGACATCTTACATTCCATCAGAGCATAACTGTGTGGCAGACAAGCTAAGCAGGACAAGGGCAGACCCTTACAAGTGGAAACTAGATTAAGAGGTCTTACAAGATTTGATCCATCCACTTTGAACAATCAGCTGACAAGATTCTGCTCCCGGATTCCATGCAAGAAGGCCCGGAAGACAGATGCCTTTTCTTTTCTTTGGACAGGAATATTCCTGTATGATTTTTCACTCTATTTACTGATATCCAGGATGCTTCTGAAGATTTAAAGGGAATCCCCCAAGATCATTGTGGTGACTCCCTTCTGGCCCAGACAACCGTGGTTCTCCCTTCTTTTAGAAATGTCCAGGAGTTGATTATCACAAACGTCCACACAGACTGGATATACTCACACAAGAACAGGGATGTTTGATACACCATGACCCCAAACAACTTTAATTGACTGCCTGGATGAAAGGGCCTTAATTCCCTTTAGGCAACTGATTACTAAGGACATGCTTAAAGTACTAATGGAGACAAGAAAGCCTGCAATGAGAAAATCATATATTAGTACATGATAACAACTTTCTAGTTGGTGCCAGCAACATAACCAACACACATTTAGGGCTAGTTGTTCTCTGGTTTTAAAATATGTGTGTGAGTTACTGTCTTACAGCCTTTCACACTGCTCCATCAAGGTTCAGTTATTGATCTTTTCAGCATGTATGCCCATGGGTCCCACTCTTTCAGTGCATTCTCATGTTAAATTGTTTTTGAAAGTGGTTTTGCACAAGAATTCTCCAAGAGAACTGGTGACCCCTCCCTGGGATCTCAATTTTGTGTTAGGGAAGTTAACACTTGCTTCATTTGAATCAGCTAATCTGACTGACTTGAGGCTCTTAACATGGAAAACAGTTTTACTGATTGCTCTGACCTCTGTAAGATGGGTATAATAGTTGCAGGCTCTTATGGGGAGTCAACCCAGTCACATTTGCCACAGAGGCAGGGTTTCTTTCAGAAGGAATCCTTTTATGCCTGAAGTGGTGTCCGAATTTATTTTAACCCAAGCTATCCATCTCCCTGTTTTTTTTTCCTTCACCTAAAAAATAGAAAGGGTATTCCATGCCTTGGATGTCCACAGATCATTCGAACAGCTACTCTTATGATCAGTTTACTTACAGAACTGTACTCTCCTGTGCCTAAAGATGGGGACTTATCTGTTATTGAAAACTGTAGACTAATTAGTTTGACATGCATATTAGGACAGTGTTTTGGGAGGGTTATTTCTAAATACATTCTGAATTCCGTGGGATCAAGGAAGGATATTACTTGGCATGAGTTTATTCAGGGGAGATCATGTATGACAAATCTGTTATCATTTATCAACCATTATGGGAAGCTTTGGGTGAAGGGATACCAGTAGATATGATATACTTTGATATAGCAAAGACTTTTAATACTATTTCCCATTATCAGGTAATTTCTATGATTTTAGATTATGATCTGAACTCTTATGCTGTAAGATGGGTAAAGAATTTGTTGTTTTACAGATCTAGTAGTGTTTAATTAGGAAAGACTCTCTCTTTCTGCAATGAAAATTAATCACTCTGGTGTTCCTCAAGGATATGTATTGGGGCCAGTTTTATTCAGTTTTTTTATGGCATCTGTTTCCACTGTAAAGGAGGTTTGGCTAAATAAAAACAATGATAATTCTAACATAGTTTCAGTAATTACAGACATAGAGGACCAGAGTATTTTACAGATGTATCTAAATGTGTTACTTTTGTAACTATTAATAATGAGTTTATCTTGAAAAAGGCATGTGTTATACTTTGTGGTCAGAATAATCCTTATTACCCTTGCTCCATGATTAATATCTTACTTAAGGAAGTGAATGATATTAAGGACTTGGGAATAAGTTTTAACAGTGAGTTACATTTTGATTCACATCTAATGAATATTATTATAGGGTGTTATCGTAAAATAAGAAGTGTTTTGAGAACTATTGTGAGTAGGGACAAGGGAGGTATTATTACCAATTTATAAAACAGTCATAAGACCAGTGCAGAATATGCTGGGACTATATATGTACAATTCTTTACAAAACAAAAGACTGGAAAGAATACAGAAACATTTTAAATGACAAATAAGAGGTTTAATGTGTAAAATATATATTAATTGATTGAAGGAGTTTATTCTCTTTTCTATTAGATAAAGACTATTAAGGGGAGATTTAATTATGCATAAATGCATACTCTCAGAATATTATGGTGCAAGTGTAGGCATAAATAAGTTGAATCGTCAGAGAGATACTAGGAAAAATAAATATACTTTGTAAATCGATAGTTGTAAAACTAAGGTTATACAAAATTAATTCTATTTTAGAGATGGATGTTGGGAGTATACTCTACCCCTTACGATTAGAAGAATGGAGTCTATTACTTAGTTTAAGCATGGTTTAGACAGATAAATGGGTTAAAGGATATTTGTCTCAGGACATACTGGTAAGCTTTTAGAAGACCCTGAGTGTGATTTTTACAGTGTTGAACATTGAATGTTAAAGTGCACAGCCATTTCAGTATTTTTGTTTAATTGTGATAAATAAATATTTAAGATAATCTTCACTTTCAGCTAGTAATGTGCCATCATCTCCAGAAAGAAGGTTGCTAATATTTCTTCCTATAGTTTTCACAAATCAGTTTTCTTCTTAAAGTTCTGTTTCTGTGATGATATGTTTTGTGTCTATAAAGGTTTGTACTTTTATTGTACACTGTTTCCAGTGCTAAGTCATTGTGTTTTTTCTTGCTCTGTTAAGACATTCTTTCTTGATCAATGTAAAGATTTTGCGTGAGAATGATCAGGTATTCTAGTATACCGATGCCTCTCATTGTTGCCCAGATTTTTTCTTGATTTATGCAGCCAAAGGTTTTGCTTTACTCAGTGCAACACAGTAGATAAACTTTCTATTTTCTGTTGTCTTTTCATGAATCCAACTCACATCTGTGATAATGTGTCTTGTCCCCTGCTGTTTCCTGAATCTTCATTGTATGTCTGGCAATTCTTGTTCTTGGTATGGTTGTAATCTCCACTGGATAATCTGTTCTTTTTTTTTTGTTAGCATCTTTTTTAATTCATGTTTTACACAGTGATATAGGTGTCTCACACACACACACACACACACACACACACACACACACACACACACACACACACACACACACACACACACACACACACACACACACACACATAAATAGACTAGAAAACAAGTGGTAGTAATATTTTACATTTAGCAGTGTTACGTAAATTGCTCAATTCCTGCCTTCCCTTAAACTTCAGTCCTCCTCCTGAACATTATTCTACATGTGTTGTTCCCACAAATTCCATTTGTTTCTATTTCCATTCTCTAGTAATTTCTTTTTCTGGCAGCCTGTAGCATTGACTTTAGTAAGGCCTTACTATGTGTAGGCAATTCAGATTCTATGTACCTACACAAAGAAATAATTTCCTTACTTACAATTTGCTCCCCCAAAGTTTCTGACAGTGTACTCTGTAGGGAATTTTTTAAATCTGCCAACTCATTACATTTCCCCCCAAAAAAACATATTCCCAGTTCTCTCTATCTTTCCCATTATACCTCCAGCATTTGGTGTCTGCCTGAGGAAAGATTCTCTAAAGTCTGCTTGGGGTATAAAAATATCTACTCAAACACTTCCAAGCAAAAATATTAAATCTTCAGAATGTGTTGCAAAGTTAGGAGCCATACAGATATTGTCCAATTGTTTCTTTGTAAATTTTCTTTCCATTCTCTTTTCTCAGTCTTTTCTAACCTCCTCTGATTCTTATAGGTATCACAGAATATTTTGTGTTCTGCTAATTATCATTTTTTAACAGCAGTTTTTGTTCTAGCCTCAACTGAAAATTCTGCCAGAGCTGGTCTTTCATAGATAAGTACTGGGCTAGTTACTCCTGCGGGCCATTTTAAGCCTAGCCATTTTCCTTTTTTGTGCTCAAAATAACCTATCCCATTTCGTTATAAAGTGGTCTTACTCATCCCTTGGTTGATTATTATATACTACCCCTAATGAGAATAACTGGAATCATACCACAGATAATTTGAGAGGACCAGTGCATGGACTAAAACATTTAGGAGATGCCTCTGTCCACTAGTAGTACAGTGGGCAGTCCTGGGGTAAAATTTCTGTTTCCCGCCTATAGATCTAAGTAACCTTGAATATTGACAGGGATGAACTTTGTTTAATGTGGATGGGACAGTGACCTAACCTTTGATCAACATGTGTCTATTGTTGTAAGAACGTCCTTCTATATTGCTCATTGAATATAACGCCCTCTTTGGCATATATCTGTCCAAACACATGCAACTTCTATAGGCCAAAGATAATCAAAATGGTCCCAGCACAGAACCAATGGTGACTGGTCTCTTTGTGGAGATAACTACCACTATTTTGATTATCTTTGTTCTATCTGTGAGACATTTGCAGTCCACTGGGTGACATAGGGGTTTATTCCCAATTTATCTAGTTAATCTGCTATGCCTGAGTGGGGAATTGTGTCAAATGCTTTAGCCAGGTTGAGGTATGTGATATGTACTGTTTTGTCTTCATTCATTGCTTTGGTAACCTTTTCAAAAAATCCACCAGGTTGAGAAAAAATAATTTGTCCTTAATGAATCGAAAGTGAGATACATCCAGTGTTTGGAGGCTCCCTATGTCCTAATTGATTAGTTCCTTGTTAAGTCTTTCTGTGGCTTTACATATGAGGCTGGTCAGACTTATGCGGCTGTAATTGCTTGGATCTATGGAATGTCCTTCCTTATATAGCTGTTTTCCAGTCACTTGGTACTAAATCTGTATAGAGGCTGAGATTAAACAGTGTTACGTATGTGGCTAAATTGTGCTTCATGCTGTTTAAGATGCATCCATGGATATTGGCTGCTGTTTAAGATGCATCCATGGATATTGGCAGGACCCATCAATGTAGTATTTTTAGCTTTTCATAGCACTTTTAGAACTTGGCCTTGATGATTGCTGGGGGCAAGACAGTTTCAAGTATATCTTGGGGGAAACCTCTTTCTGTCACCATCAAAAATTAGTAAACTAATTATCATTAAAAAGCCTCACTGATTTGATGCTAAAATCAGTGCAAGCAGTGTCAGTACACTGAATATTAAGCAACTGTAAGCTATTATTAAGGTCTTTTAGCCTGTTATGTTGTATTATGTTTTCACAAAAACATCTGCTATCTCTTTCTCTTTGCCTATACTATGTGGTCAATCCCTGGTAGGGAAGTCCATCTCAAATCTACCATCCAGACTTTTGCTTGGCCGCATCCCGCTCTGTTACATTTCCCCTCTCTAGTTATTCACTCCCAACAACTTTCTCTTACTTCAGTAAATTCTACCTTCTCTTGCCTGTTTTCTATACCCATGCTGACATTCACCCCTATTGATAAAATCTCATGTTTCCATTCCACTGTTGGGTTTGTTCTTAGAATAATGTCTGCTACTTTTTAATTATAGCTTTCTAATCATCCTGTATAGCTATTTTTGTTATGGATCTGCATCCAAACTCCATTTGTCTTCTTATTTATCAAACTCTATCCCTGTTTTATGTTCATCGCTTTCCATTTTGATTTATATCCTCTGAATAATCTTAAGTAGAAGATTACTGGCATGTGGGATCAAGGCAATTGTGAGATAATTTCAGCAATTAGTTTTCAGCTTTCTGCAAGATTGGATTAAAATTCAGCCACAGAGTTGCCTTCCTAATTTCCTAGCCTAACATTGTTAAGTGTTGTAACACTCAAATGAGAGTGCTGTAGTACTTCATGGGAATGCCATTAGCACAGTATTCTTTGGCAAAGCATTCAGTGCTGCTTCTATGTCTGCTTTCATCACCATTGGTTCCTGATTATAATGTACAGGCTGAAATGGCATAATGACTCAGTTTAGAAGTTTAGTTATTTCACCAGTTATTATTATTGTTCAGCATAGATCCTTTGGAGTCATAATATTCCAGTTCAAGGATGGTATTTTATCTCCAGCTCTTGTAGTTTTAGGAAAGCTTATCTTGATTCTTTATTATTTTTGATTCTGTCTCAGTACATGCATCTTTTTAGTACTTCTGTTTGTTTTATTTTGCTGTATTTTGAAATTTTCAACTTAGTCCTACAGCTGCCTTTCTTTCTTTGACTGTAGCTTCTGTATGTTTCCAAGCAATATTCAGGGTCTCATCAGTCAACTGTTTTGACTGTTTTTACTGTTTCACTTTTTGCAGGGACTTTTCAATTTCTTCATGTACAACTTATTTTATGCATTCCCATAACACTTCTGGTACTCATGCAGCAAACTGATTTTGCAGTCATTGAACTGTGGTGGTATATTTTCAAAATCATACTTTACTAAACACTCATCTGGCTTTCTTTTTTAGCATATCTTGATCTTTCATGCTGGCAGGTGGTGATGCGTACCACAGCCAAACCAGTTTTTGCTTTTATTGACGTTGATGAGCTCTTTTGTTATTTACCTCGACAAACATAGCCAGTTAGATTTCTGGAGAATTCATTGGGCAAATTACATGTGTACAGTCACTGCTTGTTTTGTTGAAAGAAGGTGTTTGAAAAGAACAGGTCATTTTTCTTTCAAAATTCCATCAGACATTCTCTTACTTCATTCTTATTTTTGAGCTTGAATTTTCCAACCATTTAGATTTATTATTTGTTCCTAACTTCTGTGTTCCAGTTGCCCATGACTGTCACTATATCTTGTTTGCATGCTCTGTCACATCCGTTTTGTATGTACAGGTATAATTGTTAAACTCTGTTGTCTTCTACCACTGTTAGTGGAGCATATAGCTTAGCCATGTTAATGGATGTACCTTGTAGAATAATAGAAATTAAGCATTTATTTGTTATATACTCTTACAAGCTTATTCGTATGTATAAATGTTTCACTATTTCTACCTTAGCTTTCATTTCCAGCACAGAATACCATATGTTCATCAGATTCAGAGCGTGCAATGCCAGTCCATTTCTGTTCACTGATATCCAACAGATTGAGTTCTGTGTTCCATTTTATTCTTGACTGCAACCAGCTTTCCATGGTACATATTTCATACCATCTTGGATCCAACCTGAAAAGAAGTCACTGGCCTACTGGGACTAACATGATCAACAGAAGATAAATAATATAAAAGAAATACATTTACATACTGCAAACACAAAATACACAATGACACAACTGAGAATCACCTTTGCTAACCCAAAACAACTACTAAACGCAAATCTACCCTTGTTTTAGTTTAAAAGTCCTAAGTAAAATAAATAAAAAAATAATCAAACCAAATTTCTCATTCTTGCACTGTAAAAAATCACATTAAGACGTTGTCCTGTTCGATTCTCAGCTAGAGCATCTTCTGTGTGCAGACATGTGTGAATGGGCGTACCTTCGTTGAAGGTTGTGTGTCAGGGCCAGCAACTCGGCATGTAAAAATCTACTGCCAATCATTAGTGGACCGGAGTTCCGCTGTGGCGACCCCTAACTGGGAAAAGCCGAAACACACAACATACAGAAAACAAGAGAAAAGATTATCCCCCCAAAACACTCTAGCCCTCCTGAAACAACCCTATAAACACATGCCTGCACGCAATTTAAACATACTAAATACAATTACAAATAAATAAACTAAAAAAATACCACATTTCAAATTCACTACAGTATAAAAAAGTAATGCAGTCACAGCACATACACATCCAAGCAAAGCAGCACTGTTCCCCTCCTAGAAACTAAATTAATTCTTATTAGGAGAAGAAAACACTGAATAACTAAATGCTTCAAAAAAGCACCAATCATAACAAGTCAATCATAAAATCACATTAGCAGCAAGTGTATCTAGTTTTAACTCTCTAAACCAAACAAAATACATTAACTAAAAAAATCTAAACTAGAAAACTAACTGCCTTTCAAAAAAAAAAAAGAATGTTAAAGTTAAAAATTACGTCAGGAATTATGAGAAAACCACTTATGAGGGTATCTAATTATTGCTTAATAATTGTTACTATATAACAAATCAGATTTATATATCACAGAATGAATTACTTTTATCCTATGTGTTGTATCTGTAACAGTGCTTTAACTTGTTTAATGTAACAGTTTTTTCTGTATGTATGTATGGAGCTTTTCTCCCCAGGCCTCCGCTGAAAATGGACAAGTATCCAGTCAGACTATCCCGGTCAATAAATGTAAAATAAGATAAATAAAACTTGTGCAAACTACCTTAAGATGTGTTCAGTAAATATTATCAGAATTAACATAGGACTTTGAAGTCACTGATAAACATTATACTCAAGTAAAATTGAATAACAGAGTGCTGGAATATTTGGGGATCTAGTTTGTGTAATACAGTCATGAAACTTGTTCCCTAAGCCTGCTATGCAAGACATTTCATATGTCGTATGCCAGACCCCCAATGTATTGTATAAATGTGTGTGTGTGTGTGTGTGTGTGTGTGTGTGTGTGTGTGTGTGTGTGTGTGTGTGTGTGTGTGTGTATATATATATATATATATATATATATATATATATATATATATATATATATATATAAACTCCTTTCACTGAAAATCAGTTGCCTGAGCTCAATTCAGTGAAAGCTCACTTCATTGAAAACTCATTTGACTGAAACTTATTTTGTTGAAAGGTATATGCCCTGTTCCCCACTGTAGTGTGATCCTGGAGTTAGTATATATAGGCAGAGGGGGTGTGGGGGAACAGCCCCCCACCTATTTTAAATGGTGGAAACAATAGACATGAATACTTACAAGTTGAATGAATAACTCTTTCCAGAAGATAATATATACCCAAACTATGTGGGGGGCTGTGCCCACATACCCCCTTTACTATATATACTAACTCCAGGATTGCATTATCAGTTCAGAGCTCTGCCCTTCAGTCTCACCACAGCCCCCAGGGTGTTCACCAAGTGCATGGCAGTGGTAGCAGCTCATCTAACACTGCTTGGATTCAAAGTGTTTCCTTACTTGGACAACTGTCTCTTTACTGCACCAATCAGGCATCTTCTGGAAAGAGCCAGGGATTATTTACTCCAGTTATCCCACTCTCTGGGAATTACAATCAATCTGGTCAAGTCACAGGTTCCACCAGTTCAAGTCTTGGAGTTTATAGGGGCTCGTCTGGATACAGTAAATTGTCTAACTCTGCTGCCTCTAAACAGAGTTCTTACTTTGAAATCCTATGTCAGACAGTTGCTTTCTCATCCTTCACCCCCAGGAAAAAAGCACTTGGGTCGATGGCTGCTGCAATATCTTTAATACCCACTGCTCACCTTCATATGAGAGTTCTTCAGTGGAATCTAGAAGTGCATTGGTCTTTTCATCAACATCCCTTATGACATCCCATAAAATTATCTTGGGTTTGCAGAAAATCCCTGCTCTGGTGGATACAGTCCAAAGAGATTTCTCTCAGATGTCCATTTGGTCTTCCTCCCCCGAATGTCACATTGACCATAGACGCCTCCCAGTTGGGTTGGAAGGAGGCATTACAAGGCACATGGTCTCCAGAAGAGACCACTTTGCATATTAATGTCCTAAAGATGAGAGCAGTGCTTCTGGCAATCCAGGCACTTCAGAGCTGTTGTCTGCTAGAAAATATTGCTGTTCAAACATGCAACATGTTAGTAGTTTGGTACATCAACAAATGGGGGGAACCAGATCCTATCCCTTGTGCCGAGAAGCAATAAGAGTTTGGTAGTGGGAAATTTCCTCCAACTGCTTTCTTGTAGTGACACACATACCAGGAAAGTCCAACATTTTAGTGGACAAGCTCAACAAGACCATCCTGATGCCTCACAAGTGGTCTGTCAATCAACTGGTGGCAAATATTATCATCCACAAATGGGGTCAACTGTGCTGCAATCTATTCACTTCTGCCTTCAAAAACAAATGCAGCAGGTTCTTTGCCCTAATTCCCCCTCAGGGGCATTCACAGAGAGATGCTCTAGTACATGTTTGGCCCTCCTGTCACGTTTATGCTTACCCATCCCTGCCACTAATTCACAAGTTACTTCAGAAAGTGCTCCGGTTGATGAGCAAAGGAATTTATTGCCCCCTACTTCTCTCGGCAAGTGTGGTTTCCCTTCCTTTGGACTCAGCTGGTATGTCCTCCTTGGATACTGGATCCCAGTCCAGACCTTCTCTCAAACCCATCAGGAATGATTCATCCAGATATTGCAGGCCTCAAATTGACCACATGGTGTCTCCAATTCCAGTGATGGCTAGACATTCCAGGCTTTCATCCCTAGTTTGCCAAATTCTTTTTTTCATCCCACAAACTTTCCACTAGAAAGATTTATAAGAGCAAATGGAAGAGCTTTTCCCTTTGGACTCATCAGTGAGAGCTGGATCCTCTCACGGCTCCTCTTCTGGTTGTCTTAGGTTTCCTGGCCTTCATTTTTCAAAGCAGGTCAAGCTTCTCCATCCTCTCCATAATCAAAGATCACTTAGTAGTCACCTCCAACTACCACATTGGAAATAATGCTTCTCCTTTAGCTTCATCTAAGTTGTGTAAGACCTTTTTAAAAGGTTCCTTTTTATTTAGACCAATTTGGGATCCCACCCCACCTTGGGACCTGACTTTTTTATTTTAGACTTTAGTACAATCACCGTTTGAGCCTTAGCTAAAGCACATCTTAAGTTTCTGTCTTGGAAAACTTCTTTCTGTTGGCTATCACTTCAGCAAGATGAGTATTGGAACTCCAAGCACTCTCTTCTATACCACTGTATTTGGTTTTTCACAAGGATAGTTATTTTGTGCACTAATCCTTCTTTTCTAGCACATGTTGCCAGTGAAACAAACAGCAATCAAGTTTTCTTTCCCACATTTGACAATAAAGTAGAATATACCCTTCGTCTTTTAGATGTCCACAAGCAACTTCACTTTTATCTTCACAGAACTAAGGGATTTAGGAAAAACTATCAATTGTTTGCCTCCTTGTCTAACAATAAGATGGGAAGACCAGTCTCAAAAGCTACACTAGCCAAATAGATAACAGATTGTATTTCTTGTGTTTATTCCATGAGAGGCCTGACTTTGCCAAGACAACTGATGAGAGGCCTGAACTTGCTAAGACAACTGAAAGCTCACCCAACTAGGTCAATAGCTACATTAGCTGCATTTTGGGCTAAAGCCTCCACTGATGACATTTGTGCAACTGCCACATGGTCTAATGGTCATACTTTTATTTCTGATTACAAATTGGATATTATCTCCAGAAAAGTAGCCGCATTCAGTTCTGCTTTTCTCCAGAACATCCTTCCATGAGGGCCACCCAATGTTACTGTAGCTGAGGACTCTGTCCCATTCATAGAGGAATGAATGAAAATAACATCGGATATAAAAGTTATGTACTCACCACAACTATGCACCTATGTTGTCCATTTCCATTCTTCCTCAACTTCCTTCCCACCTTCTCCCTATTCATGTCTTTGGGAGAGACCTAAAAGAAATGTTGCTAGGAACCATAGTTGCTGTTTGAGCTCCTGATCTTTCAGCTATCACTTTTCTGTCATAGCTATGTTGAGATACCTTGCTGTGATAATGTATAATAGCCAATAAAATGTCGAAACTGTACCAGAGCCACAAAATGTTTCTCTATTTCATTGTATTTTATTTTCTAGTACAAAATATGTGCAAAGTACTTTCACAGAAAGTTCTGCTTCTTTAGGCAAAGGTTAAGACTAATGTAAGAAAGCTTTATATACTACTGGTTAAAACATAACTTAAGACTTCAATAAACAATTTAAAGCAATACATACATAAAATTATGTACTTTATACAAAATTCAAGCATCTGGTAACTGTTATACTAAAAATGTGGTGTATATGGCAAGGTGCATAAAATGTGGTTCATTTTATATTGGTAAAACTAACCAGAAGTTTAAGAGCCGTATTAGAAAACTGATGATACACATAGTTTTACATTTTGTATTTTAGAAAATATCTTTATTTTTTAAGAGAGGGAGATATACTGAATGTCACTGAAAGGAGTGAGAACAAATTTTATATTTTAGGGCATTTCACCCACCTGGGTTAAATGAAGTATTTTCTTTAAAACCTGAATCTGCATTCTTACATACTTGTATAAGTGATTATCTATATATATATATATATATATATATATATATATACACACAAAGTCTGTAGAATAATGTATGTAATTTTGTGTATGTATATATTGCTTTAAATTGTTTATTGAAGTCTTAATTGATGTTTTAACCAGTAGTATATAAAGCTTTCTTACATTAGTCTTAACCTTTGCCTAAAGAAGCAGAACTGTCTGTAATATTATCTTTCTCCAAGAAACACACCTACTTAATGATGACTGGAATAAGGATAGAGGTAGAACCTGGATAACCTCAATAATTGCTTCTGGTAGTAAAACAAACAGAAGGAGTAGCTATACTTGACAAAAAAACATTCAAGGAGGTTATTCTTTATTATGGATCTGACAATATTGGAAGATGGTGTTTTCATTGTCTAAACTCTATATCCTGTAGACCCACACTCTTCCTAAATATTTATGGCCTTGTGCTAATCAACACAAATTCATCATACAAATATATAACTTACTATTAAAGTTTCCTAGCTATGATTATGTGATGGTGGGGGGGGGGGGACTGGAATACTGTTATTGACCCTATAAAGCACAGCTCCAGCAGGAACAAGGCACACAATGTACAAGCATCGCTGGCTTTGGAAGATATAATGTTAGACTTTGCCCCATCTGACTTGTTTTTCTCAAAGAATTACTTTAATCCAGGTGATACATTTACATTTTATTCCCCATGTTATAAATCATGGTCCAGGATTGATTTTTTCCTGATTTCAGAATCTCTGCTAAATGAAAAAAATCCTTATAGTCAGTCAGCCCAAGATTCATTTCTGACCACTCTTAAGATAATCCTGAAAATTATCCCTTCAAAAAACCCTCCAAATATGGGTCTCTAAATCCAAATCTTCTTGACAAAGAAGAAGTACTAAAAGAAATTAATAGTAATATAGAAGAACTGGAATCTAGTCTTTCATCTTTGGACATTACACTAGATGTTCTGTGGGCAGCTATTAGGGCCAAAATCAGGGGGTTGTTGATTCAAAAAGCTTCATATTACAAAAGGCTTTCCAGAGAAAAAGAAACTAAAATAAAAATACAAAATCCAAGAAACTGAAAAATCACTCCAAGAAAACTTCAAACCTGAGTTAGAAAACCAACTCTTTAATCAACAAAAAGAGCTATACTTACTGCACTTACAAAATCTCTCTTTCCTGGAAATTAAACTCCTCGCAAATTACTCTGAATGGGCCCAGCAGCCCTCTTAGTTACTGGCTAGCCTTATAAACATTCATTGAAATCCCCCTGTGATTTCACAAATTATCTACAGTAATGAAATGTTCACTACCAATCAAGACATACTAACATATTTGAAAAAATATGCAAATAATTGTATGGACCCCATGATAAAATCTCACCAGAGACCTACAATTCTTTCTTTAACAATATTAAATTTCCAAAAATTGAAAAACATCATGCTGAGCTCTTAGAGGCCCCCTTAGTGTCAGAAGAAATTGCTGAGGCAATCAAAAGCCTAAAAAGTAACAAAGCCCCAGGTCCTGATGGCTTTGCATCAAACTTCTATAAGAGCTTTGCTTCTAAACTGATTCCTATTCTTCTTAAAAGTCTTTAATCACATTTGTAAATTCGGCTTTACAGACTTATATCAAAACAATTCCAAAACTATCTTTATTAATAAACCCAACACTGACAAATCTAACCCAACAAACTATAGACCAATATCTCTTGTAACATAGATATTAAAATTCTTTCCATGGTACTAGCAAATAGACTAAAAAAAGTCCTACCCACAATTATATCCTCAGAGCAATCAGGTTTCATGAAGAGGAGACAAACTTGGGATAACACCCTCACTCTGGATGCAGCTGTACAACTCTTAGCGAAAGACAAGCTAACCAGATATCTTCTCACATTTGATGCTACTAAAGCTTTTGATAGAGTTAATCTAGACTTCTTGTTCTTGACTCTGCAACACTTTAACATTCCAAACACATTCATAAATATAATTAAAATTCTTTACACCTCCTCGTATATTACTCTGGTCATCAGTAAATCCTATTCTAGTAAAATAAAATTACAAATGGTACAAGGCAAGGTTGCCCCCACTAACCATATCTCTTTAACATTTATATTGAACCTCTATTCACCTATCTATCACAAAAAACTTTTCATCATATTCCCAGTATACTGAACAACAACTTTCTATTATTAGCCTTTGCTGACAACCTCAATATATATTTTCAGTTAACCAACACTGACTTAAACAAAATCTTAAAAATTATTGACATCTTCTCGAAAGCATCCAACTATGAAATCAGTCCCTCCAAATCTCTCATCTTTCCAATAAACCCACTAGGTCAAAACTCGTCTCTCTTTCCTGATACTCTAACCTAAAATATGCATTCTAGTATTTAGGTATAATGTTTGAAACATAATGACAAAAATTCCTTTCAAAATAATCTTCTTAAAATTTGAACAAAATATTGAACATAACTTGGACAGATGGAAAAACATGAAGCTCCCCCATCCTATCCAAAGCAGCAGTTATAAAAATGAACATCCTCCCCAGAATGTTGTACCAATTTAATGCAACTAATTCTATTATTCCTATGAATTTCTTTAAGAAAATTAATAAAACACTAACTAAATGTATCTGGTTTCCAAAGTCCCCAAGATTCTCTTTATCAAAACTAATGCTTCCAAAGAACAAGGGAGGACTTCAAATTAGTTTATGGCATGCCCATGTAAGATCACTAAACATTAACTCCAAATCCTTACCTTTCATGGACAAATCCATATTAAAGGGCATTAAGTTGCATAATTTATCAAACAAAAATCAAAACATTTCAAAATCTCCTTTCTTTTTTTACACTTAGCGAATGCACTTGTCCTTATACAACCAATCCATCTAAACCCAAATCTGAAACTAGGCAATAAAATGATAAACTTAGACCAGTTCCCTCAAATCAAAAGCTTTACTATCTGGGACTTCTATAGATTAAAAGATATCTCCTTAAACAATATTAAAAACAATCTTAACCTAAATAACAACTATACAATAATACTGAGTCAAATTAAAGAGCTGGTGTCTACTGTTAGAGGGATCCCAGATGGTATAGAGGAAGAAGTAAAACTTGCACTATCCCTAGTGAAATTTCTAAAAGTCAAAAACAAGATATTATTGGTCTCATACAAATTAATTTCTGCTATTAAATACCAATCCTGTCTCTCTCATATGCCCATTATTTGAAGGACAAAAATCCTAGATTAACTGATATTCAACTCTCCCATGCTTTAAATAAAACAAACAAATGTTCTTCCTTCAGGAAACTTGTGCATACCCAGTTAATGATAAACAATAATGCCTACTATACCCCAGAAGGTCTAAAGAAATTATTTCCAAACAGCTCTCCTCTTTGTCCTTTCTGTCCTTCACAATTGGCTGACCTCTTGCACATTCTCTGGTACTGTAAATATGCACAGAACATACTGAACTCAGTAAGGATCAAACTTGAGAAAATGGGATATGGGAAATCTACTCTTTCTTGGTAATCTGCTATATTGCATGTGAGCCCCGTTGATATGCCCAGTTGTGAATTGAAAATCCTGATTGCTGTTTTTGCATTAGCCAAACTCTATATCATCCAAAACTGGATAGAGTGAACAAAAATAGAATGGAAATGTTTTACTAGTATGGCCTCCAAATATATCATCTCACAAACTGATTATAGGTAATAGTAACAAACGTGCGAGGTACCTCAGCTTTTGGAATCTTATGCTAGAGCGCATCTTGAAATAAATTATAGCAGAATCATACCTGTTTTCCTGTTACTGTTCTGCTCTTGGGAGTCCTTTCCTCTTGAGAATTAACACATGGAGGTCTCTGATGGTTCCACTCAGGCTTTTCTTAGTAATGAAATTATTATTTACAAAGTCTAACAAAATGTAGCACTATATGTAAATAGTTGTATATATGTTGAGTAAATCTACCCTCTTTCTCACCACTTATTTCTAATTTTATGCCAGTCATACGCTAAAGAACTATAAGTGTATATGTGACCTGTTACTTTAGAAACTTGATTTTAGTCACTTCAAGGTAAGAAGTTTCAAAGGCATTTACTTGCTATTTGTCATATCACTGGTTTCATCTGTTTAAGAATTTGCCATTTTGTAAGTTTTTTTTGTGCATTAAATATTGAAAAATGCAATAAAATAAAGTTTGGGAAAAACATAACAATAGATGTGATGTTTTCCTATCTCTCATTCCTTCTTACTGATGTGTTTGGAACTGATCCTCAGTTCCAACTCAGCCATTTACTAAAGATCGAGGTCTTTACCTAGCTCATGGCTCATTCCCTATCCCATGATACTGTAGGGCATTCCCCAGATCTCATTTGCTGCTGAAACAGTTCAAGCGACTGATTCTAGTTCTGGCTAAATGAAATTTTTTTCCTTCAATTTTAGCTTAATTGTTGTTCTAGTTTGCATATTTGGTATAGTTTTAATAGTTATACTAGTTTCCTTCATCTAAGCATCTTAAACACTTATTTTCTGTAGTTAGTGTTAGTTGTTACCTTTTGGCCTTAAGTCTCCTATCCCTTTATTGAGTAGAATGCGCCATTTGTTAGTAGTTTAGTTAAAAAAAAATACTTTAAGGATTGACATTATCATGTTTGTGTGCTGAACCCCTTTTTAGTTAGTGGGTTCTTCCTTTAGAATAAGTAGTATGGTAAATTTCTAAGTGATTGCTGTGGATTTATACCTCTTTTAGTGCTTTGCTTTTTTCTTGGAAAAACTATCCCATTTAAATTAGAGGGCTAGTTTCTTCCTCTGGTGTGTGTGTGTGTGTGTGTGTGTGTGTGTGTTTGTTTTTAGACATGGCTAAATTTAAAAATGTCAAAGCAGCCTAAAGAATCCAGAATTTCGAGGTTTAAAAGGTGCCCCAAGTCCTCACACATTACGGACAGTCACACTGAGTGGGTCTATTGTTTGGGTGCCCTGTATTTACAAGAATCTTGCTCAATATGTCATTCTTTCAGTTGCAGAGTCCTTTATGAATGAAAGAATAAGTTAATTCTTAAGGACCTTCTTAAGTCTTCTTTTTCTGAAGCACTGGGACAGTGTCAAAGCCCTTCAAAAGGATCATGTCTCTTTCACAGAAATCAGGCAAAGGCTTGAAAAGTCCAGCACCTGCATCTTCTGATGGCATGGAGCCATTCAAAATAGTCTCAAAAGCATCAGAACCTGCTGATCTTATCAGACCTTCCATCTCTGCTCCATCTGTATCGAAACCAATGGTGTTACAAGTCAGGAGCTGCTCACCAGTCTTGGAGCCAGTTACTCCTGTGCTTTGGTCACCAGTTCTCCAGTCTGTCACATCTCCAGCTCCATCCTCTCATTCTTCCAGGAGTCTATCAGACTATGATATGGATTGTGTGGTCCAGAAACTATTGAGGACACCGGCGCTGGCTAAAATTTTGTCAGAGCCGAGCCAATCGGCTTTGGAGCTGATCAGACCAATCCCATTGACCCAAATTGTGATTTTGGAGCCAGAATGCATGGAGCCGATAGAGAAAGACCCGTTGGAGCCGAGAGCTACATTGGCATCTTCAGCTCTGACTGCTCTGACTACCAACTGAGGAGTCTACGAGCCAACACTCTCCAGTCGAATCTGGGGGGACAATCGGACCAAATTTCTATTGGTTCTGACCTTGCCTCTTGGAGCCTTGGCTCGGGAGAGCTCAGCTTCTACCTTGGAGCCTTCTCCTGTGGTTCTGGGGGTATCTGCTGACTCCTCGGAGCCGGAGGCTTCCTCAGGGTCACAGGAGGGGGGCTTTTGTGGCTATGAGTAGAGCCTTGTCCCCACAGGCATCCTCTCTGTCGGATCTGACTGTTCCTCCCCCTAAGGCACCTGTATCTGTTTCTGCATAACCCATCCCACAGCGCAGAGACCTGAAGCCTCAGGAAACCCCACAGAGTGAACCACTCTCCTTAGGAACCTCTCCGGAAGCCCCATCCAAAGAGGCATCCCAAAAGAGACTTTGTAAAAGGAAACATTTGGACTCCCCGGAGGAGTCAGTCACATCAGATACGGACCTCAATGAATCAGAAGGGTCCCCACGGTCACCCTCTGATGTCTCCTTTGCAGACATCTTAGAAGTTCTTAAACAGAGAGGCAGCTGGAAGTCCATTACCCCTTCTAACGAGGAGTCTGATTACCTGAAAGCATTTGGGTCTCGACCTTCTGCCACTTGCGTGTCTCCGCCTCTTGATGAGCTAATGGAACTAATTTCTTGAAAGGTATGGGAGTCTCTGGATATAGTGGAACCTGTCCCTAGGAGACCAAACAAATTTATAACATCCCCATAAGACAAAAAAATTTGTAACTGTAGGTGTTCCCATAGATGCTATGGTGGTGGCGGCAACCACCAAGAAGGAGTTATCTGAAAATCCACATCAGTCAATCCCCCGTACAAAGATTCGTGCATGATGGACAGATAAAGCGCATGTTCTCTTCAGTGACCTTTACTCTACAGTTCCTGAATTACCTTACTCATTTCGCCAGGTTACAGAGAGATCTCCTGAAAGAGCTTGGAGACACTCGACAGGGTACTGTAGCTGCACGAGTGTCAGATAAAGTGACTTCACAGCTCTCCACCCTCAATTCTGTAGTTAACTCATCCATCAGACTTATTTCCTCTGCAACTGATGGAGCGAGTAGGTCAGCGGTTCAGGAATTGCCCTTAGGAGACATTCCTGGATGTGTTTGTGTTCATTTGTTGAACCCTTCAAGTCATCCTTCATTAACACCCCTTTTAATGGTTCATCAGTTTTCAGGCCTAAAGTCAAAGAAACACTGACCAGGTGTGAACATGAAGGAAAGACTCTCTCTGCCATAGGAGTCCATTTTTCCACTCCTTTTAAACCCTATCCCAAGGGCCAAAGGGGAGGAAGAATGTGGTTTCGAAAATCCCAGAGAACCTTTTAAGACACGTGGTGAACTCTCCTACAGGGACAGAGGGGGAGGGAATAATGGAAGATGCCGACCACATGGCAGTGAGGGTCCACAAAATCAGGGCGACTAAGAATTTTTTTCATTAAGCCCTTTCAACATTCCTGAAATGAGGCCCATCTGTCCCCCTCTGGAGGCAGTCAGGGGTCACTTATCTTTGTACCCAGATGTCTGGCTAAAAATAAGAAAATACAAATGGGTACAAAGGGTCATATCTAGAGGTTAGTCTATACCCTTCTCCTTCCCGACCCTACTAATGAAAAGGATTCCGGATGTTCCACTCAGTCACAGGAATCAAGCAATCATAGAAATTCAAAAGTTGCTAGAAAAGAATCATCCAATTGGTCCCTGCAGACCAGATAGGATCCAAAACTCACTCAAGGTTCTTTTTAGTACCAAAGAAGA